>NC_061116.1:164171975-164440280 GCF_002878395.1 Capsicum annuum | reverse complement strand
TGAGGTGGCTTAACCCGTCAGTTTAGGGTTCCCACTATTCTCATTGAGTACCCGCCAGATAAGGGTCACTCACAAGCTGTCCTTACCCGTGGCACAGTATTAACAGCCCTCTAGTCGGGGCAGAGATTGGACCCAGCTTAGCCATAACGACATACATGGGCCATGTCGATTAAACACTACTTCCCACAGTTTCAGTATCAGTCTCAGTAAAAGAACTCAGGGTGTTATTCAGATTTTAGTATATATAGGACTGTCAGATACAATCGTCCATGTTATCAGTTTCAGTATCATTCATGACAGTTATCAGTAAACCATGTATTAGCTTACAGGTCATGCTATCATGTATTCACGGTCCCAGTTTCTATATATGTGTGTTTCCACTCCCACATTCATATTAGTCAGTCAGTGTTGTTCATGCATGAAACCCTTTATGTTCAGCCTACCTTCCTTGTATACTCAGTAGTCCAGTTGTACAGAAACATTTGCGCTATGGTGCTTTCTTTTCATGTTACACCATAGGTTTTGCGACACGAGCTCCAGCCAAGCAGTAGCAGTAGCATTCCAATCGCAGAGACACAGTGAGTCCTCATTGATTCGAGGACAATATAATTTGATTCATTTATTTATTTCTTTAGTTTAGATTTACGGAGTTAGTTGGAGACATGTTCCTTCAACTCCTTATTCAGATAGTTTAGAGGCTTTCAAATTTATGTTTAAATTTACGTTCAGATTGAGTTGTTTTGGGTATTTTCACCCACATGATTGTATTAATTTGAACCTTATGGCCTTACAGTTCTATGTATTCCGCATTATTATATCATGATTTGTAGTATACAGGTACAGATATCAGTAATGGGTTAGCTTGTGGTCCCTCGGGGTTATGAGCATCGTGTAGCATTCCGGTTCTACGAATCGAGGTGTTACATTAACCAACTTCAGGGTGCCAGTTATTTGTCTAAGATAGACCTCAGATCAGGCTATATCAGCTCAGAGTTAGAGAATTTGACATCCCAAAATCAGCTTTCGAAACTTGGTATGGTTACGCCGATTTCTTAGTCATGTTCTTTGGTCTTACTAATGCCCCAGCAATTTTCATGGACTTGCTAAATTGTGTGTTCAAGCAGTACTTGGACATGTTTTTCATAGTCTTCATAGATGACATTCTCGTCTACTCCCGCAGTGAATATGATCATGCAAACCATCTCAGAATAGTATTACATACTTTTAGAAACCATCAGTTATTCTCTGAATTCAGTAAGTTCTAATTTTGGCTAAGGTCAGTAGCCTTCCTTGGCCATATAATTTTCGATGATGGCATTAGAGTTGATCCCCAAAAGATTGAAGTAGTGAGAAATAGGCCCAGGCCTATCTCTCTATTAAATATCAGAAGTTTCTTGGGTTTGGTCAGCTATTACCGATGATTCATTAAGGGATTTTCATCTATTTCATCCCCTATGTCTATAATGAATCATAATAAAGTTAAATTCCAATGGTCATATTCTTGTGAGAAGAGTTTTTAGGAGTTGAAGACTCGACTCACTACAGCTTTAGTTTTGACCCTACCAGATAGTTTAGATGGCTTTGTTATGTATTGTGATTCCTCCAGAGTTGGCTTGAGGTGTATTATAATGCAGACAGGTAAGGTCATAGCCTATGCCTCTAGGCAGCGTAAACCCTATGAGAAGAATTACCCTACTCATGATCTTTAGTTAGTAGCAGTAATGTTTGCCTTAAAGATTTGGAGGCACTATTTGTATGGTGTGCACATTGATGTGTTCAGTGACCATAAGATCCTGTAGTATGTATTTTCTTAGAAAGATCTAAACCTCCATCAGAGAAGGTGGTTGGAGTTGTTGAAAAACTACGACATGAGTGTCCTGTATTATCCAGGAAAGGCCAATGTAGTGGCCGACGTTCTCAGTAGGATGTATATGGGTAGTATTACTCATGTCGAGGACAGTAGGAAGAAGTTAGCTAAGGAAGCTCATAATCTAGCCCGACTAGGTGTCCACTTAGTCGATTCAGCAGAAGGTAGTGTATGGGTAAAAAGTAGTTCAAAATCATCCCTGGTTTTCGAGGCAAAGGAAAAGCAGGACAGGGATCCCAGTTTAGTCAAGTTGAAGAAATTAGTCAGAGATCAGAAGGTAGAGCTTTTCTTTCAAGGGGGAGATAGTGTTTTGCATTATCAGGGTTGACTATGTTTATCAAGCGTAGATGATTTAAGGAAGCAAATTCTTGCAAAAGCTCATGGTGCGTGCTACTCTATTTATCTAAGGGCTACTAAGATGTAATGTGATTTGAGAAAGATCTATTGGTGGAGTGGGATGAAGAGAGACATTGCAAAATTTATGGCTGAGTGCTCAATATGCCAGCAGGTTAAGATTGAGCATCAGAAGCCTAGTGGGTCCATACAGGAGTTCAGCATTCCCACCTAGAAATGGGAAGAAGTGAACATGGATTTTTTGATGGGTTTGCCTCGTACTCGTCGTCAGCATAATTTAGTTTGGGTCATTACAGATAGGATGACTAAATCAGCTCATTTCCTACTAATCCATACCTCTTACTCAGCTAAGGATTATACTAAACTCTATATATAGAGTTGGTCAGATTGCACGATATTTAATTGCCCATCATCTCAGATAGAGGTACCTAGTTCACCTATTATTTCTAGAAAGCATTCCAAAAAGGTCTTTGTACCTGAGTTTACCGCAGTACAACATTTCATCCTCATACAGATGGTTAAGCAGAAAGGACCATTCAAACTTTAGAGGATATGCTGCGAGCATGTGCGATAGACTTTAAAGGTATTTCGTATGACCACTTACCTTTGATTGAGCTCGCATATAACAACAGTTATCATTCAGTATTCAGATGACTCTATTTGAGGTGCTTTATGAAAGAAGGTGTAGATCTCCCATTGGTTAGTTTGAAGTGGGTAAAGCCGCAGTGGTAGGGCCTGACTTGGTATTTGATACCTTATAGAAAGTTTAGTTCATTAGGGAAAGACTTAAGACAGCTTAGAGTTGGAAAAAATTATGTGCAGGTGTGTACAGAAAAGATCACTAGTTCGAGATTGGTGACAATATGTACTTTAAGATTTCTCCTATGAAATAAATGAAGCGGTTTGGCAAGAAGGAGAAACTTAGTCCCCGATATATTGGTCCTTACTAAATTCTTAGCCTTTTTAGAAAGGTAGCTTACGATCTTGAGTTGCCTTCAGATATATCTTCAGTCCATCCAGTGTTTTATGTCTCCTTTCTAAAGAAATGCATAGGTGTCCCATCAGCCGTAATCCTCATAGAGGGTATAGATGTTTAGAACAGCCTCTATTATGAAGAGATTCCAGTCAAAATCCTTGATTATCAGATTTACAGACTGAGGAACAAAGAAGTCCCTCTAGTCAAAGTTCTATGACAAAATTAGTCCATTAAGGGAGCTACTTGGGAAACAGAAGTAGATATGTGGACCAAGTATCCTCACTATTTCTCCAAAAACTCAGATTCATATCAAGGTAATAGTTTACCTTAAGCTTATTCAGTTTCATGTTTAGATTCCAGTTACAAACTTGGTATCAGTTACCATTGTATGTTCAGTCATATGTTCATGAGTCAGTTCATTCATGTATTCATGCATCAGATATGTATGTCCAGTATGAGAAACTCAGCTTATCAGTAATCCCAGTCATGCATTCATGAATCATGTTCATCTATGTGCTCATGCATCAGATATACATGTTTAGTATGATAATTCAGTGTATCAGTGATCTCAGTCATGAAACCATGCTTCAATTGTGCATGGCCAGTGTCTAAGTCCAGTCTCTCTGTATTCTCAGTCTCAACAGTCTTATTGGAGGATGAATGTTCCTAAGGGGGAGATAACCCGCAAAATTCTTATCTTAAATCAGTCCTTTAGGCTTGACAAGGGGTCCCAGACTTAGAATATTTTAGCTAAGTATTCGAGGACATGGTTGTTTTCAGTATTTTAGTATTATTTTAGTAGTCGGAGTCAGTTAGGGACTTATCTCATTAACTCCATAGTTGAGACAGTTTAGAGGCTTTTCAGACAGTTGTTCAGTTTTTCAGTACTTATATTTAGTTTTGGTATTTTGATACCACATTTAGATTTATTTATAGATTTAAAACTTATGGCATATATTTTTACCTATTTTTGCAATCATTATAGTATTTATTACACAGTTATTGCAATAGGTACTAGTCATGGGTTAGCTTGTCTCCTTCGAGATTATGAGCATCATGTAGTATACGGGGTATAGACTCGGGGCATTACATCCATGATGAGTCATTGGACTCAAATTATAACCTAAATAGTGTGTGTGTGGCTAAGTTTTATTTTGAGTATGAGTGGCTCACTATGAGTCGTGAGGACTCATTACGAGTCGTTTGGTGTAAGTCGTAGGGTGACTAGTGTAAGGCCCAAGTAGTTCTATCTCAGATATGACTTGGACCCTACGAGTCATAGAGTCACGATACAAATCATATGATGTAAGTCGTAGGGTCAACAGTATAGGTTCCCCCCGACACTGTCTTGGTTACGACTCATAGTGATGAATCGTAAGGTATTTTTATGAGTCACCGTGTGACCAATAGTTACTGGCGACACTTTTCCATTTTTTAAGTTGAGGGCACTTTTGACATTTTTCACTTTAACCACTAAGACCCCACATCCATAAAACACTTTTGGGGAATTCTTTTCATGCTATAACACATTAAAGACTTTTTATTCTCTCTAAATCCCCTCCAATAATATACTTAGGGTTTCCAAGAAGTAGGTCATCTAAGAGATCAAGGGTCAAATTCTTTCTGTGAAACTTAGTATTTCAGGCATGTTACTATTCCCTAATTGCTAATTTGTTAAAAGCATATGTTTTAAAGTGTTGTTCATATGGGATTGATGATGGCTTTGAAACATGGGTTGAGGGTTTTGAATGCTTGTTGTTGAACAATGTTTTCAGATGGTTTACATATGATTTTTCATGCTTTAGTTATGGTTTTGAACATGTGGGGTGCATGGGTATAGTGGATAAACAAGGGGATTGTGATTTCCCCAAACTTATGACTTTTGAAGTGGTTTATGACCTTAACCCCATATAGTGAAATTAGTTTTGAACATGAAAAGTATGCATATTGAACTACTTTAGAACTATTGCATAACGTTAAAAGTCCATGAAGAATGATTTTGAATTGAACCTTAAGTGGTTGTGTAATTCCCCAAGGTAGTGTAAAATTGAACCAAGGGGGTTGTGAATTTCTCCTTAGTGATGATAATTGGTTTGGTATGTTGATGTTACCTTGTAAGTGTAGTTGGTATGACGATACCAACAATGTATGCCTTAATGTGTATTGTGGCTCAATGAATGGTAATGTGCGATAAATGATTTAATTAGGCTTAATGTGGGTTATATAGATGAGTCGTGAAAGTTAAGGACCCGAGGGACCAATACTGAAAACCACAATTGTTGACGCACGGGGTTCTAAATGACCGGGTGGTTAGAGTCCCCCTTATTATTACCATATGATTAAAGTTAAGTCCACCATATTATATTCAATGATTGGATGCTTGTGTCACCTTGATATATCGGGAGGTTCGAGTCCTCCATAGAGCATATGTATATCCTCTGGTTTATGCAGCCACACACATTAGGGCCATTCCAATTAGGGGAGAGTTAGGCCCACATATCCTATAGGTGCCTTCTTATGTTATGAAGATTGAGCTATACAATCCAAGCTAAGATTTTTAAAGTTTATGTTAAGCCTTTACCCCTTCCCTAATATGTGATATTATGAATATATTTAATTACAATGTTGTGCATTGTATTTTAGACTGGTTTTAATTTGTTATCCATGACAATATTTTATCTCTTATCCCTAAGTTACATGCTAGCATTCACCCTACTAACCATCTTCGGAAACTGTATCTCTATGTGATGTAGGAACTAGCCATACTTCTACTTTTCCTAATTAGTGATTAGGATTTGGGATCAATTCGTGAGTTGATATTAAAGTGGTGAGCTTTCATATATTGGAAATCTCCATTTTATGTTTTGGTCTCTTACGTCTCAGACTTGTTTAGACTTCTCTTACGTCTCCCGACACTCTATTGATATTTAGTTTTGGTAGAGGCTTTGTTGGATTACTGTGGACTTGAGTGATGTTGGTCGGTTATTTTGATTGGTTATAGACATATCTTTTATTTTTTAAACTTAACTTATATAATTTTTTTATATGTTCGGAGTTTAACCATTGTTGGGAGGTGTATGGTTTTTGGTGAGGTTTAGGGGGTGGTCTCTGATCCACGGTGGGATGCCAGTCATGGCCAGGCCCTAGTTTGAGTCATGACAAAGTTGGTATCAGAGCCTAGGTTTGGTGCCATTGGGTTTCACAAACTCATGTCCAGTGAAGTCTCTTTTATAGATGTGGAGCGTGCCATACTTATAAGGAAGAGGATATAAGGCATTTAGGAATGTTTTCCTTTCTTTTTGTTCTGTTTTTGGGCTATAGAGTCTAAGTTCTGGAATCTCCTCTAATTCCTATTTGTTCGTCTTTCATATTATGCCTCCCAGAAGATCAGAAGCTCATGGAAACTCCTTTGTCCCACTTAGGGAAAATGTTGATGGGACTCACCCTGCTTATGGGGTACAAGCCTTGTCTAAGGGTCCATTTCTTGATTGACCTCCTAGAATTGACCCCAGTTTCCTCTAGTCCCCCTTGGACTCCTCAGGCTGACATGTCAAAACACAGTTTTGTTAGTCAATTCATATATTGGCCTAATTGGTATCTTCTTAGTCTGAGCGTGTTGCTTTTGTTACTCCATTTTCTGAAGCTTCAAGGATTGGCTAGTTTACGAGGTTGAGTCCTTCAACTTTTACTGGCATTAAGGTGGAGGAAGATCCTTAAAATTTTATTGATGAGATAGAAAGATTTTTCGTATGATAGATGCTATTAATATGAAAGGTGTGGAGTTTGCTGCTTACCAGTTGAATGATATGGCATATCAGTGGTATTAGGAATAAGACCAGTCTAGGGGTAATGATGTTGAGTTTGCTTTGTGTGATGCCTTCTCTGGTGCTTTTCTCGATCGTTTTTTTCCTCAGGAGTTGAGGGAGGCAAAGGCTGAGAAATTTGTAAACTTGAAGCAAGGTAGGATCACATTATAGGAGTTTGCCTTGAAATTCCATCAGTTATCATGATATGCTCCTGAGTTAGTGTCTAGCATGAGGGCTAGAATGAGAAAATTTTCTTTAAGGTTGTCCCATAATTTAATTCTAGAGAGCAAGGTTGTCTTGTTGAGCAACGATATGGACATCTCTAGACTTGTGGTGTATATGCAACAAGTGGAAGATATGAAGAAAAGGCAAGAAGAGATGAGTAAAAGGTAGAGTAAGAAGTTTTGATATTCGAATTAGGGTGGAGGTCAGTAGCAAAGTAGTAGAGATAGTGGGAAATGGTCTAATAAGAGGTGGAACAACTCTGGTTCCTATTCTACGGCTAGTGCTCTTTATCCAAAGTCATTGGACAATCATCGTTCTCAGTATAATAGTAGGATTAGAACATCGGGCACCTAGTCTTGGGCTAATGGGGCTCAGTCCACTCCATCATATCCTCCCTATAGATTTTATGGCCAGGTACATCGTGGCATTTGTAAAAAGAGGAGAAATCAATGTTTTAAATATTGCCAAATTAGGCACGTATAGAGGGATTGTCCTTATAAGGTTGCTTCTGGGGTAAATAAGATTCCTGTTGCTACTTTATCAGCTCCTGCAGCAAAGGTGTTGCTTTTGCTTTTAGCTCCAATATTGGTTGAAACTGCCTATACACTCTTGCCACCTGCCAGGATTTTGAGGCATCCCTCGATGTTGTTACTGGTACGCTTTAACTTTTCTCTTATGTTGTATATTTTTTTCTTGATCCTGGGTCTACCCTCTCTTATGTCCCCTTACGTGGCTATTTATTTTATTTTTGATCTCGAATGTATTCCAGATCTCTTTTCCTTATCCACCCTGATGGGTGACTCTATTATGGCTAAAAGGGTCTATAGGGGTTGTGTGATATATGTTAGTGGTAGGGAGACCTTAGTGGATCTAATATATTTGGACATGATAGACTTTGATATGATTTTAGGGATGTATTGGTTATACTCATACTATGTTTCCCTTGATTGTCGGACCCCGAAGGGTTAGTTTCCACTTCCCCAATAAGACGGTGATCGAGTGGGAAGGTAGTTCCCTAGTGCGGAAGAAAAGGTTCATTTTGTATCTTAGATCCTGACTACTTATTTCTGAGGGGTGTCTCTATCATTTAGTGCATGTTAAGGATTCTGGATCCGAAGATCCTTCTTTGCAGACTGTCCATGTGGTTTGCAAATTTCTCAAGGTATTCCCTGATGATCTTCCCAGTGTTCTTTCCGATAAGGAATTTAATTTTGGGATGATCCTATTCTAGACACTCATCCTATATCTATCCCTCCTTATAGAATGTCTCCAACTGAGTTGAAGGAGCTTAAGAAGCAGTTGAAAGACCTTCTAGACAAGGGTTTTATCCATCTTAATGTGTGTCTATGGGGCGCACCTATTCTATTTGTATGTAAGAAGGATGGTTTCCTTCATATGCGTATTGATTATCGGCAATTGAATAAGGTGATAGTAAAGAATAAGTATCCCCTTCCGAGGAGTGATGATCTCTTCGATCAACTTCAGGGTGCTAAGCTTTTTTCTAAGATTGACCTTCGGTCGAGTTATTCAATTAAAGATTAGGGAGGTGGATATCCCTAAGTCTTCCTTCCAAACTTGGTATGGTTATTTTGAGTTCTTGGTAATGTCTTTTAGTTTGACTAATACCCTATCATCATATACGGATCTTATAAACCAAGTATTTTATCAGTTTCTTAAATTTATTCGTGATTGTATTTATTGATGATATTTTGGTGTATTCCAAAAGTAAGGCAGATCATGTTGATCACCTCCGCCTTATGTTGCAAACCTTGAAAGATAAGTTGTTATATGCAAAATTCTCTAAGTGGGAGTTCTTTTTGAATGTTGTGACCTATCTGGGTCACATTGTTTCTAGTAAAGGGATCATGGTGGATTCACAGAAAGTTGTGGTAGTTAAGAAGTGGCCTAGACCCATGACTCTAATCGATATTTAGAGCTTCTTGGGTTTAGCCAATTATTTTAGAAGGTTTGTGGAAAATTTCTCTTCTATTGCTGCCCCATTAACTAAGTGAACTCAGAAGAAGGTAAAGTTCTTGTGGTCTGATGCTTGTGAGGGTAGTTTCAAGAAATTGAAAGATAAGTTGACTTCAGCTCTGGTCTTGACTCTACCTGAGGGTACTGATGGTTTTATTGTCTATTGTTATGTGTCCCAGGTGGGATTAGGTTGCGTGTTGATGCAACATAGAAAGGTAGTTGCATATGCTTCTAGGAAACTAAAGGTTCATGAGAAGAACTATCCGACTCATGATTTGAAATTGTTAGTTGTGGTGTTTACATTGATGATTTGGCATCATTATTTATATGAAGTCCATGTAGATATTTATTTTAATCATAAAAGCCTGCAATACCTATTCACTTAGAAAGAGCTAAATCTCAGGCAAAGAAGGTGGCTTGAGTTGTTAAAGGACTATGACATGAGTCTCCATTATCACCCAGGTAAAGCTAACATGGTTGTTGATGCTCTTAATAGGTTGTCCATGGGAATTTTATCTCAGGTGGACAAAGGGAAGTGGGATTTGGTAAAGGATATTCATAGATTAGGTAATCTCAGAGCCCATCTCTGGGATTTCGAGGATGGTGGTGTGATTGTGCAAGAGGTGGCGAGGTCATCTCTTGGTTTTAAGGTAAAAGAAAAGCAAGTGTTGGAACCTAAGAGGGATGTATTTAGGCAGAAAGTGATGGCTTTCGTGATTTATGGTGATGGTATCATAAGGTACCAAGGCAGATTGTGTGTTTTCGAAGTTGATGGGTTACGAGGAAGTATTTTGGCTGAAGCTCACGAGTCGAGGTATATTGTTCATCCTGGTTCTACCAAGATATATCGTTATCTTAAGGAGATTTATTGGTGGAAGAATATGAAGAGAGATGTGGACAATTCTGTAAAAGTGCATGGTGTGTCAATAAGTGAAGATTGAGCACTAGAGGCACAGTGGATTATTTCAAGACATTGAGTTGCCTGTGTGGAAGTGGGAAATAATTAATATGGATTTTGTTACTGGTCTTCTGTAATCTCAAAATTAGTTTGATTCTATCTGAGTCATCGTGGATAGGATGACTAAATCTGCTCACTTTTTTGCTAGTAAGGACTAGTTTTTCTTTTGAGGATTATGCCAAGTTATTTATTACGGAGATTGTGAAATTACATGGTTCTCCAGTTTCCATCATATCTGATCAAGGTACTTAGTTCTATTCTTACTTTTGGCATTCCTTTCAGAGCAGTTTAGGGACTAAGGTGAGCCTTAGTAGCGCTTTCCACCCGCTGGCGAATGGGCAAGTGGAGAGAACTATTTAGACATTAGAGTATATGCTCAAATATTACGTGATTGACTATAGTGGTAGTTGGGTTGACCACTACCTCTCATAGAGTTCGCATATCACAACAGCTATTACTCTAGCATTGGTATGTACATTTGAGGCTTTGTATGGTAGAAGGTGTAGGTCTCCTATTAGGTGGTTTGAGGTTGGTGAAAGTAGGTTATTTGGCCCTATTTGGTTCACCAAGCCATGAAGAAGTTAAAGGTGAATCAGGATAGGCTTAGGACCGCCCAAAGTAGCCAAAAGTCCTACACGGATGTGAGGCGAAGGGACTTAGAGTTTAATATTGGTGACTAGGTATTCTTAAAGGTATCTCCCATTAAGGGCGTGATGTAATTTGGGAAGAAGGGGAAACTCAGTCCTGAGGGTTGGCAATATTGCATATGAATTGGAGTTGCCTTCTAGCTTGAGCTCAATTCATTCGGTGTTTCATGCTTCGATGTTGAGAAAGTGTGTGGATGATCCTTCAATGGTTGTTCCTTTGGAAAAGATAGGCATTTTGGATACCTTTGTCCTAAGAGGAAGTCCCAATTGAGATTTTGGACTGGCAAGTTCATTGGTTGCGGATGAAAGACGTGGCTTTGGAAAAGGCCTTTTGAGGAACCAAAAGTTTGAGGAGGCTACTTGGGAAGTCGAAGAGGATATGGAGTCTAAGTATCCATTCCTATTCCCTATTTCGAGAAATTGTACTTAAGGTATGTGTGATCTTAGTATCTTTCTTTTCTGACTTTATTAAAGGAAATTATGAATTCCTTGATGTCTTTGTTTTTTGTCTTTGTTAAAGGTAAGTGTGGTTGTGTTTGGGGTCAAATCGTGCTGATAAATACCTTAACCCATCATTCGAGGATGAATGACCATAAATGGGGAAGAATTAAACATCCTAGGTGTTGGTCCTTGAAAATTTCTAAAAAATTTTCCTCATTGTCCTGTCTACGACTCACCCTATGAGTCGTAGGGTGTCTTGACCGGTTATATGACCCTAGTCGTAAGGTGTCTAGTGAATGGTGCTTGAGTTGCTGTCCTGAGTATAACTTAGGTACATAAGTCGTAAAGATCCATGATGAGTCGTTGTACTCAAATCGTAGTCCAAATAGTATGTGTGTGTGAGTAAGTTCTATTTTAAGTACAAGTGGATCACTACGAGTTGTGAGGACTCATTATGAGTCATTTGGTGCAAGTCGTAGGGTGACCAGTGTAAGGCCCAAGTGGTTCTGTCTCAGATACGACTTGGATCCTACAAGTCATAGGGTCACGATATGAGTCGTATAATGGATGTCGTAGTGTCAATAGTATGGGTACCCCCAACACTATCTTATTTATGACTCGTGGTGACGAATCATAAGGTGTTGTTATGATTCATTGTGTGACCTCTAGTTATTGGTGACACTTTTCCAGCTTTTAAGTTGAGGGCACTTTAGACATTTCCTACTTTAACTACTTAGACCCATGTCCATAAAACACCTTTGGGGCATTCTTTTCACACTTTAACACATTAAAGACTCTCTTTATTCTCTCTAAGTCCCCTCTAGCAAGATACTTAGTGTTTTCAAGAAGTAGGTCATCCAAGGGCTCAAGGGTTAAATTTTTTCCATGAAACTTGGTATTTCAGGCATGTTACTCTTCCCTAATTGCTAATTTGTTAAAAGCATATGTTTTAAATTGTTGTTCATATGAGATTGATAATGGTTTTGAAACATGTGTTGAGTGTTTTGAATGCTTGTTGTCGAACAATATTTTCCCATGGTTTACATATGATTCTTCATATTTTAATTATAGTTTTGAACGTGTGGGGTGCATGAGTATAGTGAATAAACAAAGGGATTGTGATTTCCCCAAACTTGCGACTTTTGAAGTGGTTATGACCTCAACCTCATATTGTGAAATTGGTTTTGAATATGAAAAGTATGCATATTGAACTACTCTTAAACTATTTCATAATGTGAAAACTCAATGAAGCATAATGATTTTTGAATTGAACCTTAAGTGGTTGTGTAATTTCCTAAGCTAATGTACAATTGAACCAAGGGGGTTGTGAATTTCCCCTTAGTGATGATAATTGGTTTGGCATGTTGATGTTACCTTGCAAGTGTAGTTGGTATGACGATACCAACAATGTATGCCTTAATGTGTACTATGGCTCAATGAATGGGAATATGCGATAAATGATTTAATTGGGCTTTAATGAGGGTTGTGCAGATGCATCATGAAAGTTGAGGTCTCGAGAGACCAATACTGGAAACCATGGTTGCCAACGTGAGGGTCTAAATGACAGTGTGGTTAGAGTCCCCCTTATTATTATCATATTTAAACACCCAAGATCTTGACCTTGCAAAAGTTTTTGGTTTTTGAATATATTTTCCAAGGTACGATTGGGCAAGCCACGCGTACCCACTCCTTCCTCCCCTTTCATATCTTGTGCAGCCTAGGAGGGTAGTATTCTATCCTCTATACGACTTGTCCTCCCCTCACTCATATATTGGGGTATGAGTCATACCTAGGTAAGTCCTATGGTGCTTGCATTTAGTGTAGAGTGTACTATTATGGGTGCGAGTGTTGTGTATGGTTATACCCTTTAGATACGACTCAAGGGTGTGCAGTCATATCAAGATCAGTAAAGATGACCTAGGTGGAGCCTAGGGTAGGATTCAGGGTACCACTCATACTCTAGGGTATGGTACCACTCATACTCTAGGGTACGATTGACTCAAGTGAGTTGTACCCACCTGGACGGTGAATTTTCAGCTTTTAACTAGGGGCCTTGTAGTCATTTTCTACACCCTAAACCCTTAGTCCCTTCTCTATATAAGTGTATATGGCCTTCTTAAACATATTTGGAGTGGATCAAACATCCTAAACTCTCTCTCAAATACCCTTAAAGTTTCTTGAAGCAAGATTGCATGCTAGGGTTTATAGGGTGCTCATCTAGAAGACAAAGAGGAGTCAAGTTCTTGGTGGATCATCTTTTTTAAGGCATTTAACCCTTCCCCTTGTTAAATAACTCTAAACCCATGCATTTTACACTTGGATTAGTAAGTGTACTTGGTGATTTTGAAATCAAATGAAAAGGGTTTTGTTGCCTAATGATGAATAATGTTGTTTCTTTCTTAGACTTGTGTTTATACATGTTATTGATGATGAATTGCATATGTGGATGCATGTTGTATGTGGTTTAACATGAGGGTCTTGAGTAACCCTAATTTTGATGATTTCTACCATGAAAATAGCCTTGTTAAAGGTATGCACATAAGGTGTTTGTGAAAATGTCTAAGTGAATTGTCTAGTCACATGTTGGTGATGTTTTGAATTAGGAAAATGGCCCAATAAGCATGAATGATTGATAAATGATCTCATGAAGGTATTGTGAGCCATGTATTGTATAATTTATGACCTTGTTGGTAGATGGCTAATAAAGGATTAAATACCTTTGCTAATTGCAAACACGTGAGCCAGCTTTACATTTTTATTTTCTTTTGTTTTTCCTTTTTCTTTGTCTCAATTTTTAGTCTTAGAACGAGTCCATAGTAGTCACTTCCCAGTTTATCATTAACAAAATCTTGTACATATTTGAGTCATAGTTTTATTTCTATTATCAGAGTCAGTGTTCTTCAGTTATCATGTTCTATGTATTGTACATAATTGAGTTGTAGTTTCCTTCCTTAGATTTTTAGCACAAATATATAGAGTCAGTCCATAAAACCACCAAAAGATTTTCATTTTATGTCTTTTCCATAGAATCTTAGAACAAATACATCGAGTCCTTATAGTCCAGAAAATACCAAAAATGTGTTTGAATATTCATCTAGTTCACCCAAGTCTCTAGGCAACAACTACCTGTCAACTAATATCAAAGATGTGTTGTCATGTAAAACGAACTCTTTATATGTAATACATATGTTTTCCACAAAACACCAACTATCTACTACATACCCACCGCTACCAAATCCCTATTGTGCTATTTTTAAGAAGATATCCAATCCCTAGATGAAGATCCACTCTATAGTCTAAGAAAAGCCAAAAGGAGCTAAAGAATACGTTGCTGCTACACCACTTGTTCAGTACCCTATTCTGGTAACTCTAGAGGAACAGTTCATAGTACTACAAATGCCAAAGGACTTTCCACAACAATGGAAAAGCCTTGTATTTACTCATCTCCATATTAGTGATGTACGAATTGCGTTGACATATCAAGGGAGAAAAGGAAGTCCAGTTATGGTGCATCTTTCTTTTCTTGATACCAGATTTAATAAGTACCAACATGCGAATTTGGGTACATCGGAGATTATTCTGGATGATGGTACAGTCTTTGTCACCAAATTTCTCAACTTTAACATACCATTAGCTGATCCATATCTAATGAAGGCGTTAAAGATCCAAGTCCAGATTCTCGATGCTCCGCAGGGCAGAAATGCCAGTCAGGTAACTCTTTACTACCAAATAGCCTGGCGAGTTCTTTTATAATATGAACCTACGTCCTCCAAGTGGCAAGAACTCTCTGTTCTTGACCATCGATAAAACTGATAAAACCACAGATTGAGCAAAGATCCCAAGAAACATATCTAGGGATAAACTAGGTAGCATTATCCCAGCATCATAAGTTACTAAATATGAGAAGTTGAGAGCCCATCCTCAACCTCTCAAGTTCACTAATGATTTCGACCACCATTATCTCAAAAGGCCACCCAAAACCATCTTCCACATCTCTACGTACAACCCTAGTTATGATCTTCCAGATGTAAAGGACCCAAGATCCATCCTCAGGTTCCTCGATGGCTTTATGAGACAACATGATTGGATAAGGAACTTCAATTATGAGGGTCGTAGTCTGATGTGGCGTAAATTCCCTTTCTCAGGATATTACCCATGAAAGGCTGATTGTGACTGTAGAAGTTGCAGAAGAAGGGCTGCTATGGCTACTCAAACTAAGATGCTTATAACGCCTCTCTCTACATCTAGTCACATAGATTTTTGCCCGTCAAACCACCAATCTTAGGATAACCTAGCCCAAGCTCTAAAATCGCCATATGTTATCCAATCAGAGAGTGCTTTAGCTGCCTCTCAACATGCCATACTTATCAGAGCACTGGAAAGTAGGTACAGACTATACAGTCTAAAAAGTGCCCACTAGGATCCTCAATACTACATTTTCTTGACCAACAATGGAAAGAAATGGCCTCGTTGGAAGAACAGATCCACCTCCTGAAATACAATCATGCTAAACTCTTAAATGCCAAAAAATGACCATATTTCCCAATACATATCCTTCATGAGGTTCGGTCCAACCATTTTCCACTTCCCCACCTCATCCATCTGTACCAACATTATTCTCTTCAGCTTCTTTAGATGAATAAAAGGAGTTCGACATCGCTAAGTTTGTATGGGAAAGGAAAGATGCCATGGCATCCCAAAAGGAATACGACTGTTCCTTACAACAAAAGGCTGGAGCATCTACTATATTTCTACATGAACACTTTCCACAAAGAGTAGGACACCCTTCTCCAATTTGTTCATCCACACAATTAAATTTACCCCCAGAAGATAAACAGATAAGGAGAGATGCCATGACAAAAACAGTCAAGAAAATAGAATGTTTAAGCCGGGATCCAATGATGCTAATAAGATGGTCTTGACACATGTTCCCGTCGGCCATGGTCCAGTTACTGTAGTCTCGGCTAATGATCTTAAGATCTAGAGAACAGACATGTAGTATGATAATCTATCAGATGATTCTTTATTCAGAGAGCATTACAATATTGTGAATCATGAAGAACAATTGTAGGACAACAACGACAATAAAGTTGATCCAGTACATATGATGATCACGAGCTATGAACGACATTCCACCACTTCAGATAATCTCTTGTACATCCCAGATGAGGAATCCCATAGCGAATAGGTCTCTCTGAAGCAATGTCTTCTCCAGAACAACGACAAAGCTTCTGACTTAACTAACCTCAGTCAAATTAACCCGAGTGTTGTTATTCCAAAGGATGATCAGCTTATGCCAAAAAATTCAAATCCTTACATAGGCTCCCATCCTTCAAAGAAGCATAAGGAAACTTTACTAGGCAACCTCATGTCAGATGAATTTTCCCAGTCTGTCTACTCTGATCATAGGCATGATAATCTAGCTCTTAATCTAAAAGGGTCTCCCCAGCTATCGAGATATCAGGCAAGGTATAAGAGATACATGCAGTTCAGGCGGTCCAGAAAGCAAAAACTGCCAGAAAAAAATTAATGATTAACAAAGATGAAAAATCCTCCAACAAGATAGATCCAAGCAAACACAAATGCTTCATATTCCATGACAAAGGACACTTTCCAAAAGGATATCCCAAGTCCCAAAAGGCGAAGAGGGAAACACAATCTTTGGCACAAGCCTCGGAGAAGACCATGGATTGTCATGAAGATCTTGATGATCCTCATCCAGCTGTAAAAGAAATTCCCAGATCTACTTTAAACACAGAGAAAGAAATATCCAAGGAAATATTCATAAATGGCCAACCTCCATCTTTTATTAGTAGATAGTCATCTGGTTCTAATAATAACTTCTGTGCTAATAAATGTGTTAAGAACGATGAAGATGATTTACAACCAATAATCCAATTGACTAAGGAGGAATATCCATCTGTGTTAGATAAACACTCCAGCAAACTAGCAGTCTCTCAACTAGTCTCTGAGTAATATAAGTTGACTAGTGATCCAGTCCGAGAGAGAAGGAAAGAACCAACAACAGAGGTAGAGGAAACCATTGCTGGATGTAACACCCCGAATCTGGTACTTGGAATGCTACACAGTGATTATAAACTCAAAGGACCATAAGCTAACCCATAATTGATATTTATAACTGAACCCTGAATAATAATGGTAATATCATAAATGCGTGAACATGAACTGAAAGGCCATAAGGTTCAATACTAATATATATAACTAAAAATATGGTATAATAATACCAAAACAACTAAAATAACTGTCTGAACATGTTGTAGTCTGAAAGCCTTTAAAACTGAACTGTATGGATAAAGAGTTGATAGGACAATCCCCTAACTAACCCCATCTACTAAAATAAACTAAGTACTAAAAAATGAAATAATCAAATAATAATATCCTTGAATGATGAGGACTCACTGCCGACTCTGACTGCTGAAACTGGAATTCTACTGATACTATGGAGTGCGTGCTTCTGAACCCATGGTATAAAACACCATAGTGCAAATGCTTCAGTACGATTGAATATACTAGTATGAAAGTGAGGTAGGTTGAATGCAATGGTTCATATGCATGAACAATGCTAACTGACTGAATAACATAAATGTGAGAATACATGCATAAATACGTAACTGTATCTGAGATCGTGATAACACTGACTCATGAATTCTGATAATGTAGATTTACTAATATCTTGGTACTAATACTAGGATACTAAAAGAATAAGTCTATTGAGTACTAAGGAACTGATGTCATATTATTGATAAAGGAATGACTATTTCTGACAGTTTTGATTATGAAGAACTGGTCTGATTGACTCTATCTGACAGTCCTGAAATATGAATACTGGTAATATAAATTAAATATATTTAATATACTATTAACTGGGTGACTGTGTATGACAGTCCTATTCTGATGGAACTAGCTAAGTTACGTACTGAGTTGAGAGACTATATCTGACAGGCCTGAAACTGTAGAATAAAACTGACTTCTATTACTGAGACTGGATCCGAACCTGAGACTGTGGGAGGTAAACATCTAACCGACATTCCCTAAAATTGAACTGGTGGGGTCCAACCTGTAATCCCAGCTGGAAGGGTGTTAGTACCATGCCACGGGTAAAGATAAGCGGTGAGTATCTTACAAGGAGCTCTTCCATCAACCCCTTCTAGTAGGAAAAACTCAAATAGGTGTCTAATACCTAAACTCAAAGGGTACATCTCAAACTACACTTCTACATAGTTTTGGAATGTAAGGATTGCTTCTAAGGATCACATCCCCTACTGACTAACAGGTGAGTCCCCATCCTTGGGTTCACTCAGTGCTAAATCCTACTCCCAATTGAGGAGACACTGAACTAATTTACACTGAACTGAACTGTTATTGATAGTATATTTTAGTTGATTTGAATAGAGTTCACTACATTTTGTTGACTGACGAAATACTACTGAGATCGGATAACTGACTGAGATTACTGAGTTTTCCTGAGTCATGTAACTGACTGAATTCTAATGATCATTGCTTGAATGGGAGTATCATAAAAACTAACACTGGCTCTAGGCACACAGCTAAATTATTGTGTTCAAGTACCCTTAGGACTCGATAGCATGAAACTGACAAGACTTGACACTTCGTGAACACATAACCAATATCAACAATTCATAATACAATAAGTTAGGGATTTCTTGAAACACATGATTGTCATAATATTGTACATAGATGGAATTGCATATAGACATGGTATAATTTCATCAACCTAATCTTATGAACATTCCATCAAATACTCATAATGCACATAATATCATAAAAGTCAGTCTTGGTTAAAAGGGTAAAGCATGCATTTATTATTTGAGTCACAGTTGTGCTATAATACACAATTTCTATCCTCCTAGCCATTTTGTCAAACACCCTACAAGCACAACCTAGGGAATAGGTGAAATCATTAAATTACACATCATAAACAACTCAATTCATGGATTTCATCTTGCATGCTAACGTAGTTTTATGAAAACACATAAAGATTCAAACTTGGGAATCATACAACAAGATAAAGATAGTTACAAACAACCCACAACATAAATATCATGTTTTTATAATTTGAAAGAGATTTCTTAGACTTCATGGATGAAAGGAATCCATAAATCAACACTTGACATACCTTAGTTCCTGATTTTACAAAGATTAATGGAGAGATTCTTGAATTTGAGCATAGAATTTGAATCCTTAATTGAAAACCCTAACTTGTTCTTGAGAGAAACTTTATATTTTGGGAGAACTATGGTTGAATCACGTGTTAGTAGATTTATCTAAGAATGGGAAATTGACCTTTTTTCCCTTAAAAATGTGGATATTTAAAGACTAAAAATTAGGTGTCGATGCCATAAGCGATGCGGCGTGTTGATGGTTGCGATGCGATGTTGGACGCATCGTGCCATGATCGCATCGAGCCTCAGAAGTTTGGCTCTAGCAGCCTACACAAATATTTACCAATGCGATTGGTGATGCGACGCGCCATGATCGCATTGGTCCATAATTTTGGGACTCCGAACATGATCTAAACATGTTCTAAAAAATTCAAAACTTGTCCAGGAACACCCATTGACCTTACTGATCATGAACTAATAAAAATACAAACCATTAAAGGAAGTTAAGGTGGAAAAATGAGATTGCCAACTTTTGAAGGCCAATAATAGGCTAAGTCTGGGAACCTAGCTAAAATTTTCTTAGTCTAGGACCCCTTGACAAGCTTAAAGAACTAAATTAAGCTTTAGGATTTTATGAGGTCTTACAATATCTCCCCTTTGAGAATATTTGTCCTCGAATGAGACTGACTGAGAGGGAAGAAAAGATAAAATGATGTACATACTGAACATGAACAACTGGAACATGATTCCATAACTGACATGACCGATAAACTGAATGTATCATACTGAACATGCATATCTGATGCATGGTTAACTGGTTTACAAATGTATGACTGAATATGCAATGGTAATTGATGCCAAGTTTATCATGGAAATCTGAGCATGAAACTGGATAAGTTCAAGGAAGATTGTTTCCTTAAATTGAAAATGCTAATGAACCTGAAATTAATTACTAGATATGCACGAGCGAAAACACATAAATGTAACTGAGCCTGGAACATGATACATGAGCTGGATATCATGATCTGAACTGAGTACCTTGAATACGCGGTTTATGGCTGAGGTCGGATTTTGAGGGTCAACTTACAAATACCCTCTTACTCTAAATTAGATTTATGAGAAGAGATAATGGCATGTTTTATGTCATGAGAGTTCAGGGAATTATCATGTATCTCCCCCTTGGGACACTAGGTCCCTCGAAGAATACTGATTTTGCTGAGATACTGAGAAAAACTAAGGCGATGCACAAGGCACCTACAAACTGAATCGCAGTTGGATATCTAGGATCTAAGGCTAAGACAAAGTGATTATACCTTACGCACTGCAGCTGAGACTACTGAAAATATTTACGTGGGTGCTGAGCACGAATGCATAAATAGATACTAACTTTATCTGATTAATTGAATAGCTTATATCTAAATACTGAGCGTGTAAGACTGAACTGTGCTTAGTCTAGATAGCTGGAATAAGACTATAGTGTATTATACATAGAAGGTAATGACTGACTGGGCAACATAAGGTAACTAAGCATGAGTGAGGGAAAATTGTATTACCTTAAGAATGCAACACCAGGCATCTAATCATGATTCAGAAATATTCTATAAACTGAGGTACTATAATACTAATAACTGAGTAATTGATGTCCATATGCTATGGTCTGGTAATGTTGAAACAGGACTGAGTTTCTGATCTGACTACTAGACTAGGACTGGGACTGAGATTGTAGCTAAGACGGTAATTAAGACTATAACCATAACTAAAAATGTAACTAAGACTGAATGTTGGTTTTCTATAACTCAGGGTTATATTGGTACGGGAGAACTAAATTTTGATGGCTAAGTAACTAATAGTTGAAAGTCATGGTTCTGTAGGACTATCTAAGTCCTTTACTGAATATTGATTACTGAACTGACACTGTAACTGAAGCCTGTGGGATGTAACATTAATACTACAGATTCATTGAGGGATCTAAACTGAGGGTATACGTGGCATAATCTAAGTTTCACTGAACACTAGGAGTGAAGTCATGAATTGTGTGGGCTAAGCATACTGTAAAGCATGACATGAGTGCATGAGTTATGAGCTGCACCAACTGGGTTTGGAATTTTTGAATTCGTGGAACATGATCCGCAATATTACATGAACTTGGACTCCTCATACTAGGAACTTGAAACACACACTATTCTATGAAAAGCACATGGATATAGGTTATATTCATGGGACTAAAATGGAAAGCATATATAAGTATCATGATGGTTGAAGTACAAAACTTTGAACTGATATAGGAATGGATTAGGAATCATCTTTCTTTATGGACTTTCTACGCATACTGGTATTACTACTGGAACCTTAAGGCCTGACTTTAACAGATTTCATAACCAAATAATTCCTATATACTTGTCGAGCTGTGTTAGACAGACTCACTGGGGTGGGGACTAGAAAAAGGTCCTGTTAACATTTAGTCTGACCTTAAAGTTGACTTCTATGCAAAAAGTTACAAAATAAAAAGAAAGCTCCTGAATCTAAAGAAACGTAAACATGTAAATGAAGTGCATAGACTCTGTTTGGGCGTTGCCTACTGATAGCACTGGAATTGGCACCCTACTGATTCGGGAAACTGAACTGAGTTGAAGGACGATCGTGCTTGCTTCTAGGTCTAGGCCTAGGACAATCTCGGACCTTGTGATCTGTCTCACCATATCCAAAACATACATCACTACCGGCTCTACATGTACCCTTATGATGCTTACCACACTTTTTATAAAGTAGGTGAGTAAAAACCCTGCTCTCACTACCCTGGACCTTGGAGCCTGGTGCCCCATCTCTAAGGTTATTTCTAAACTTTGGTGCTGGTGTACTAGCTGAAGATAGAACTGGGGATAAAAACTTCTGTCTATGCTAAGAATGGTTACCACCCTGCGACCCTGGCTGAGAAAAACTATAACTACCAATTTTGGCCCTCTTATTTTCCCTTTCCTTCTTCTTAAGTTTCTGCTCCTCAATCTATTGATCATGGACTATAAGCCTAGATATGTCCATATCCTTAATCAACATTGCAGTCCTGCACTCCTTAACCACTCTACCTAATATCCCAGACATAAACTTATTTATTTTAGATCTACTATCTGCTACTACATGAAGAGCGTACCTGGCTAACTGAGTAAACTTAAGAGAGTATTCTTTTATGCTCATGCTACCTTTTTTAAGGTTGATGAATTCTAACACTTTGGCTTCTTTCTGCTCTAGGGGAAAGAATCTATCTAAGAAAACCATAACAAACTCTTTCCATTCTATGGGCTCTGCATTTGCACCCCTGTCTACCTTCCACTACTTAAACCATGTATGGGCTACATCTTGTTGCTGATAGGTAGCTAACTCTGCACTCTCACTGAAAGTCACTCCCATGATATCTGTGACTTTTTATACCTGGTCAAGGAATTCCTGTTGATCTTCTTTAGACTTAGAATCAGAGAATAGGGAATGATTCATTGGGATGAAGTCCCAAATCCTGGCTGCAGCAGAATTGGCCACTACGTTGGTCAGAACATCAGTTGGACGGTTATTCTGAGTTGTAACTGAATTAGCTAGAGTAGTGAATATAGTTCTAAATTCTACATGAGAGACTTGATCTTCCAGAGGATCTGCTTGGATGGGCTGAGATGCTAGCTGATTCCCTATTCCTCGTTATCCCTTTTAGGAGGTATGTTCTGTAAACGGGAGAGAAGAAGGGATTAAACTGAGAGTTTGAATGGAGCTCATGCTCACTCGCACGATATGAATACTGAAAGAAGGGAAACTATTCCTAAAACATCTCATAGCCTCCTGTACATAAGTGTGGTGCACAACACACATATATACAAGACTCTACGAGATGTGGCTTTTCAGACTTCCTAAGACACTGTTGAACCTTAGGCTCTAATACCAATTTTGTAACACCCCAAATCTGGTACCCAGAATGCTACACGGTGCTCATAATCTCACAGGATCACAAGCTAACCCATGACTAATATCTGTAATTGACCCCTGAATAATAATGGTACTATCATAAATACGGAAACATGAATTGAAAGGTCATAAGGTTCAATACTGATACATAACTAAAAATATGGTATAACAATACCAAAATAACTGAAATAACTATGTGAACTTGCTATAGTCTGAAAGTCTTTAAAACTGAACTCTCTGGATAAAGAGTTGATGGGACAATCCCCCAACTAAGTCCATCTACTAAAATAAACTACGTACTAAAAGAATGAAATAATCAAATAATAACATCCTCGAATGATGAGGACTCACTGCTAACTCTAACTACTAAAATTGGAATGCTACTGATACTCTGGAGTGCGTGCTTCTGAACCTATGGTATAAAATTCCATAGCATAAATGCATCAGTATGATTGAATGTACTGATATGCAAATGAGGTAGGCTTAATGCAATGGTTCAATACTAACTAACTGAATAACATGAACGTGAGAATACATGTATGAATGCATAACTGTATCTGAGATCGTGATAACATTGACTCATGAATTCTGATAATGTGGATTTACTTATATCTTGGTACTAATACTGGGTTACTGAAAGACTAAGTCTATTGAGTACTGAGGAACTGGTGTCATATTACTGATAAAAGAATGATTGTTTCTGATAGTTTTGATTATGAAAAACTGGTTTGATTGACTGTATCTAACAGTCCAAAAATCTAAATACTGGTAACATAAATTTCATATAATTAATATACTATTAACTGGGTGACTGTGTCTGACAGTCCTGATTCTGATGGAACTACCTAAGTTACGTACTGAGCTGAGCGACTGTATTTGACAGTCCTGAAACTGTAGAACTGAACTGAGTTTTATTATTAAGACTGGATCTAAAACTGAGACTGTGGGAGGTAATCATCTAATCGACATTCCCTAAAATTAAACTGGTGGGGTCCAACTTATAACCCCAGCTAGAAGGGTATCAGTATCGTACCACAGGTAAAGACAAGCTGTGAGTAAACCTTCTCTAATAGGGAGCTCTTCCATCAACACCTTCTAGTAGGAAAAACTCAAATGAGGTGTCTAATCCCTAAAATCATAGGGCACATCTCAACCTACGCTAGCTACGTAGTTTTGGAATTCAAGAATTGCTTTTAAGGATCACACCCTCTACTGACTAACAGGTGAGTCCCCATCCTTGGGTTCACTCGGTACTAAATCTCACTCCCAAATAAAGAGACACTGAACTAATTTAAACTGAACTAAACTGTTACTGATAGTATCTTTTAGCTGATTTGAACAGAGTTCACTAAATTCTATTGAATGATGGAATACTACTAATATCAGATAACTGACTGAGATTAATGAGATTACTGAGTTTTCCTGAGTCATGTAACTGACTGAATTCTAATGATCATGGCTTGAATGGATGTATCATGAAAACTAGCATTGGCTCTAGGCACACGGCTAAATTGTCGGGTACAAGTACCCCCAGGACTCAATAGCATGAAACTAACAAGACTTGACACTTCGTGAACACATAACCAATATCAATAATTCATAATACAATAAGTTACATGATAGCTTGACTTGGATTGAATAAATGTTAGTGCTCCAAACTCTAACCGTCTCCGGATGCTAAGTCCCTATACGACATAGGGGTCAGAGCATCTTCTTCTTCTTCTATGCATTGATTGAGTGTTCGAGTAGTTTGAGTATTGACCTTGAAGTGGTGAGCTTCCATACTTCGGAAGACATACCTTTCATCATCACATTATCCTTTGTCATGGACTTGTATAGATTAGATACTTAGCTATTGTCGGGGGCATGTCCCGATATATTATTGACTCCAATTTGGTAGATTCTTTGTGGATGACTGTGGACTTGGGCATATTGGCTAGATTATTGACATTAATGAAATGTTAGATATTGTTTAAGTTTTGACTATTAGCCTTATGTTTCTGCTATCTTGTAATAAGGTTACTATTTCCTGACCTTTGTGGTTGTTGTGATAATGATTAGGTTGGATTATTAGGGTGACCTCCAATTCATATGGGCTTGAGGTGCTCCTACGACATGGCCCAATTTTGGGGCGTGTCACATATGATTGGAAGGTTCGAGTCCACCATATTATATTACATAATTGGGTATTTTTATCACCTTGATATGTCAGGAGGTTTGAGTCCCCTATAGAGCATAGGTATATCCTCTAGTTCATATGTCCACATACAATGGGGCCCTTCCAATTGGGGGAGAGTTGGGCCCACATATCCTATGGGTGCTTCTTATGTTATGACGAATAAGCTACACAATCCAGGCTAAGGTTTTCAAATTTTATGTTAAGCCTTGTCCCCTACTCCAACATATCATATTATGAATATATGTAATTTCATATGATGCTGTGCATTGCATTTTAGACTGGTTTTAAATTTGTTATTCATGACATTAGTTTATCCCTTATCCCTGAGTTACGCGCTAGAATTCACCCTGCTAACCATCTTTGGATGTTGTATCCCCATGCGATGCAAAAAGTGGCTATGCTTCTACTTTTTTTTATCAGTGATTAGGATTCGTGATCAGTTCGTGAGTTGATATTGAAGTGGTGATCTTCCACACATCAAAAGTTTATATTTCATATTTTGGTCTCATACATCTCAGACTTGTTTAGATTTTTTTTGGCTATAGTCGAGGGCATGTTCCGACACCATATTGATATTCAATTTTGGTAGAGGCTTTGTTGGATTACTGTGGACTTGAGTGATATTGATCGATTGTTTTGATCGGTTATATACATTTCTTTTTTTCTTTAAACTTACCTTGTGCTATCTTGTTATATGTTTGAAATTCAGTCACGGTGTTTTGTGAGGTTTAGGAGGTGACCTCCCATCCACGGTGGATTGAGAATGCCCGTTATAGTCAGTCCCTAGTTCGGGTCATGATACTCAACTTGAGCAATGCGTTTCATCTAATCTACATTATCTATAGCTCTATCAATTGTAAAAATTATTTCCCTTGTATGTATAAATCTTTTATTTAAAATTTCATGTTAAAATTCTTTTCAAATTTAAAGTTATAAATTTTATGCTAGGCTAGTGTCGAACAAATTTAAGCGAGGTGTCGTCTAGAGAAATCTAGGAATTATTTAGGAAAATTTGGTTGTGTTTGATTGGATTTTTGGTTAGCTAAGATGGTAAGAAACTAGTAGGAATTTACAGAACTAAATTTGAGTGAGTAGAACTTTCAAAATCAATCTTAGCATAAAGGACATTGTTTGAAATATCCTGGATTAAAGGTGTGCTATAAAAATTGAGAATTTTAGGTGACAATAGACTTTCTGTCCTGTTAATGTTAGAATAGCAGAGAAAATCTTACTATAGTAACAGTCAACTTGATCAACGACCGCTATAGCAACATGTATGACTATAGCGATACTATAGCATTGTGTGTCACAGATTTTTTTTTTAAATTTCTCAAAATGGTTTATTTTTCTAAAACACATTTTGGTGTAAGAGAGAGGTTATTTGGGTGATTTTCATCATATTAATAATTGTTTGACTTCGTAAAGGTAAGAATTTCATCTCTGCTAATTAATAATTGATTATTTAGCCTTAGAATTGCTAATTTAAAGAGTTTAGAGAGGGGTTAGAACTGATTTTAGTCAATTTTCTGGTGCAAAGGAGTAATTATGTATAAAGTTAATGGGTTTTGATTGTTAATGGTTAATTTACACTTGCATTCTGTCAGTTCACTAGTTCATCCATGGAATTGATAGTTCATGATGAATTACGATAGCAAAGTCCTAGAACAGGGAGGAAATGATCATGAACTTGGACTAGGGGGTTGGGTGTGAGTTATACTCCCAATGTAGTAGGTCATATTGTTAATTAAACATTTGTATGTATTTTTCTAGATCGAGATCAAGCAGAAATTGCACAGAAGGGCAAACCTCTTAAAGGATTAGTGCAATCTTGGTTTGAGGTAGGTGATGGTATTGTAGTTTAATCCAATTTGTATTATATGTTCAACTACTTTGTACTGTGGCTTCTGAGTACATAATGTTTGGTGTGGTCAATTAAAATGGTTTTTACTTGTTACATGTTTTTTACCACTTAGTGATAATTGTGGAATGTCCTTATATTTAAAACGTTCTCACAATTTGTTGGTGGATCTTGTTATGGCTTTAGAATTATAGAAAAAATAATTGTAGCTTAGCGATGCATGAACTAGATAGGTAGTAGTCGATAGTATAATCCTGTGCTATGTGGGTGTGAGATTATTTACTGAATTCTCTTTGTGTGTTAGATCCAAAACTTACCCGGTTAGTCTTTCCTAGGTTGTAGGACAGTTGGTTAGGAAAGGATCATAGGCCCTTTTTGAGTAAGTCCACGTTTATCCTAAATGCCCAACTACATGAAATGAGTATCCCTTGATCCCGAATTTGAGCCTTAATTGATCATTTTCTTTCATTAGCCTATACCTTCCCGTTTCTACTTACAATGAACCTGCCTTAACCCTAGTCTCTCTTTGTACATTATCCACCTCAACTCAAGCAAATCGCCTAAGTTGAGGATGACTATCATAGGGGTGAGTAGGTTGATAAGGGTATGATGAAGAAGCCAGTAAAAGAAAAAATAGATTTGGGTGAGGTACAAAAAAGTGTGATGAATAAAGTACGCAAAAAAGGAAAAAAAAAAAGAAGAAGAAGAAGAAGAAGAAGAAGAAGAAGAAGACAAAGAAGAAGAAGACAAAGAAGAAGAAGAAGAAGAAGAAGAAGAAGAAGAAGAAGAAAAAGAAGAAGAAGAAGAAAAATATAAGAAGTGTAAAGAAAAAACTACACTAGGAATATAAAGATAAATAAAGGAGAATAAAATAAGCAAGGTCGCAAAGTGGAGCCAAAAATAAGTGTAGTGTTAATGAGGCTGAGTCACCTTATTCATATTCACCGTATCCATACCCAGATCTACATTACAAGCCGATGAAAGTCCTATAGTGATCCTAATCCAACTGTTCAAAAAATTAAGGCATAGAAAATAAGGGCAAGACTATGACATTTCACGCACATTGTCTGAACTTTTTGTGATAGTGAGTGCTTTTATTCAGTCCCCCAAGTGATATTTATTAATATATTATGAGTGTATGAGACTTCTTCGTTGTGAGAGTACACAGATTACATTATCATCTACTATTTGTTCGGGTAATGTCATTTGCATATGTACTTGGTTATTTGATCATAATCTGATGCCATCGCTTGATTCCTTTTATGTCATAGTAATGTGTTGCATATATACACATGGTGGGTTTGATTTTTCATATCGAAAAGGGCTGAAAGTTTGTGTTAGAAGCAATGATTTAACTATCGTAGGTTCCTTAGGTTTCTCTTAAAGCATCACATATGCTTGTTTTATTTACCTGAGGACATACAAACGTTCTAAGTTAAGGATGTTGATGTGCTATGGTTTCATGGTACCTTCAATGCTTAAAACAAGAAAAATATGCAAGAACTTTGATAATTTTGGTAGGTATGATGTGTTCTATTATATTATACAGGAGAATAGGATTTGAAAGCAAAACAGAGAAAAAAATCAAAAGTTACCAAGAAAAGAGTCACGTAAAGTCTCTACGGATCATGAAAGCATCCACGAACCGTAAAACATGCTCGTGAATGAAGTTCTTAAAAGAAAGGCAAAATTTTGAACTCCATGAGGGGCGGGGGTCTACAAATGGTAGACTTGTTCTATGATCCATGGAATCAAGTTGTGAACAAGATGTTGCAGACAAGCAAGTTTTTGATTCCCACGATAGGTTCTACGACTCATGGACTGGATCTATGATTGGTAGACTGGATCAATGGAAAAGAGTCTGATTTCCACAACTTTAGTCCATGATTGTTAGACTTATCCACGACTCCAGTCTATGATTGGTAGAAACATATCGACCTGTTTCTCTTACATACTTTAGGATAAGATTACTTTTGCATCTATAAATACTCCTATTAGGTTTTATGATTATTTTACATTATTGTAAGGTTCTAAGGCACACTCTTGGTCTTGAAATCACAAACATCGATTTTTAGGGTTTTAATTCAAAGTAAGATTTTGAAGTTTTTCATCTTGTTATTGTGAGTTCATAATTATGCTTTCTTATTGTTGACACCTAATTTTGGCTCATCTTTTTTCTTTAATTACTTTTTCTATGCTTCTTAGTCCTGAATAATGTTTCAAAATGTTATTTCTGTGAATTTCAAAAATGATGAAAAAAGGGATTTATTTTATTTCTCCTACCTTATTTTGAAATATTTTAAAATACATAATTAATTACTTAAAATAAAAGACCACAAAAAAATATTTGATACTCTCATTCATTTTTTGAATTATTTACTTTTCATAATATTATATATATATATAAAAATATATATATATATATATAATTTACAAAAAACATTATATTTAATTACGTATAATTTATATTCAAATATTTTAGGACAATAAGATGCATGGATAAAATTAATTTAGTAAGAAAAAGAATATTTGGGCCAAAAACAATTCAATTTCAAATTTATTTATTGAATCTCAATTTTTTCTTATTAAATTTGGACCAAAAAGGCCCAAAAATTGACCCAAACTCGGTCTACTAAACTCTTTTTTCATCCAACTCATTAGTCCTTTCCACATCTTCATGTCCAATCACATCTCGCCACATCACTCAGCCAAACAAAATACAAACTCATCTTGACCTTTAAATCGCTTTAATCCAAGGGCCGTGAAATTTTTGGCTTTATAGATAAAAAATAAATATAATAAATATATATAATTTTGTTTATTTACTATCTTGGAATTAATCATGAACCATTCGATCAAAGGATCGAACGGTCCAAATCATGGTCCACAATACTTAGTACTAAGACCACCTGTCATCTGCCCAAGAAAATCAAAAGCATTTTTTCCCCTTTCCCAAAAAGACATCACCCCATCTCTTTAAACTTTCCAAGAATACACCAGCAACCAACTCTTCTTCTTCTTCTTTACCTCTCTCATCTACTACTCCAAACAAGAAAGCTCTAGCAGCATTAGCCACGGCAACTGCCACTGCCATCTCTGCAAGATTCCCCCTATTCTTGTATCTTACCAATCGGTGACTTCAACAAATCAACAAAAATCAAACCCCATTTGGTGTTAAAATGGAAATAAACCTCAAATCCACCTTTAATGGCCTGAAAAAGCCAAAGATATGGGGGAACGATATCCGTTTCTCAAATTTGAATTTTAGATCTTTTCAATTCCCACATGTTTTTACAAGTTCTTGTTTCAAATCCTGACTTTGAAGTCTATATTTTGCCTATAAAATATAAAAAGAGGCATCCTTAGTCCCTAATGAAGGGAGGAAACATTCAAAATTAGCCAGAAACATTCATCAGTGAAATCTGTTTTGCCCCTTTTGATTCGAAGGGTTTGGAAAACATTATTTTTGACCTTTTAAACTGTTCCAAAACTTTAAAGAAAATTTGGAACAATTCAAGAAATTACAGAGTCGCCACTTGATTTTTGAAAAAATATCAAGAAAAACTAAAAATATTACTTAAAAGATTCAAAACAGAAAAAATCTTTTAAGTTTAGAAATTATGAGTAAGAGGCTCTTATTAATACTCTTAGAAGATTGTTAAGGCACCAAGAGTATCCGCTAACTTGCAGTTATCCGGACTATTTGAAAATAATTTTTTTGACTAACTTTAAAAAAGAAAAATTATTTTTTTGAAAAGAACACAATTAAGGAAAATTGTCTTCAAGACTTGTGCAAAACAAATTCTAACGATTTAGCGGGGATTTTAACTAAGTCTAAGAAAACTAAGAAAAATTAGCATACAAAGGGGAATGGAGGAGATTAAAGGAATTAGGCCATTAGGCTCAAATCATAAATCCTGTCCTATGCTAATTTGGGCTTTTGACCTATCTCCACTTGTCCTAATCTAATTACTTGGGCTTTTGGCCCATAACCTGTCTAAGCTAGTTTTTGGACCTTTGAGGCCCAAAATCCGCTTCACCTGTATTAAATTACAACTTTGACTTTGAGGTCCAAATGAATGAATAAATAAATGACTAACTAAATATATAAAAATAAGGCAATAATAAAAATCGAGACTTTTCAAATCTCTTAGTAATCTCATCAATGGATTTTCACCAATTTTCTTTCTTCTTGCACCTGCACGCCATATAATTGACTTTGGATTTAAAACTTTAGACTTAACTCGGAGAGATGGGCCTCATTGGTCCATTATGAAATGCAAGAGGAAACGATTCCATTTTGACTCCAAAACAAATTCATGCAAAGGAAAAGATAAAAGAAAAAGAATTAATATGTGTTCGAAAATTCTACACTTAAAAGATAAATGATGAGATGAACAAGTAGCATTCTCAAGCATAAAGAAATAGTAAGCTATGATATCAAAGCAAACCAAATTATCCAACGAAAAGGAAATTAACTCACCTCCTAAATAATCTTACAAGAAATTAAATCTAACACAATATAATATGTAGCCATTGAAAAGAAGACATGAATCCACAAGCATAGTTGCTTAAAATTTGGACAAATAGATTAATACATATTTGCTCATATCTATTACTTATAAGAAAAAATCACTATAGCATGTGAATAACAATGGTATGTCTAAACACTATAAGAAGTAAATCAATAAGCGAAGTGAAGCAAATAACATATATTAAGCATATTTGAGAAATGATATTCAAAGACAAGATAGGATAAATAGTAAAAGATTAATTCTAAGAAAAAGTGTTCAATTATGCCAAAACCTATTTTAGTTCTACACCATTTCAACAAAACCTATAACGCTAACAACTTTTCAATCTAAACAAGAGAAAATCAAAGACAATTTTGAACATGAAAATGAGTAACTCACTACTTCAAATTGAGCAACAATTTCACAGACCCTTAACAATAGTAACCATTCCTTTTCAACATAAAGGAAACACTTTACATACTAAAAGAAAAAATATCCACCAATAACGAATTTAAACAAAGCATGAGCAAGCATTTTAAGTAATGAAAATTTATCCATAATAATGAAAGAATAAAGCCAAAAGGCGAAACAATCAATATTAACTATTCTTTTCAACATAAAGGAAACAACTTTACATGTTAAAAATAAACATATCCGCCAATAATGAATTTAAACAAAGCATGAGTATATATTTTAAGCAAAGATAAATACTTTACCTATAATAATCAAAGAATAAAGTAAAAGGCAAAACAATCAATATTAACTATTTTTTTCAACATAAAGGAAACAACTTTACATGCTAAAAGCAAATATATACGCCAACAATGAATTTAAACAAAGCATGAGTACATATTTTAAGCAAAGATAAAAACCTTATCTATAATAATCAAAGAATAAAGCCAAAAGACAAAACAATCAATATTAACTATTTTTTTCAATATAAAGAAAACAACTTTACATGCTAAAAGCAAACATCTACGCCAACAATGAATTTAAACAAAACATGAGTACATATATTAAGTAAAGATCAAAACTTTATCCATAAAAATCAAAGAATAAAGTCAAAAAACACGTTCAACTATTCCTAGCTCATTTTTATACCATGAATATGAAAATTTCCCTAACATCGATACCATAACGTCCTATGACCTTCAAGGCTGTCAACGGCAAATAATTCCAACAAATAAAATTATAACTACAAACTACGAAGAAGAAAAAGATAAAGAAGAAAATGATAATAAACTAAAAAATTACAACTACAAACTACGAAGAAGAAAAAGATAAAAAAGATAATGATAATAAAACTAAAAAGGAGGAAATTTGTGTTTACCTTTTTTGGGGCATCAAAACGGAACTACAAGCTTTCTTCGGAGTCTTGATCACCACCGAAAAGCGTTCAGCTCGAGAACTTTAATTAGCCCACGAATTTCACTAAAAAGGAAAATTTTTACTAAAAAAAAAAAGCTTCTTTGCTCAAAGCTTTTTATTCAACCTTAAGACTTTTAGGCTTTGAGACTTGTCTTTCTACAAAAATAGTGGTAGTATTTATAGGAAAGGATGAGTATTCAATTCTTTCCATCCACCAATGTGGAAGAAAAGTATTTATAGGAAAGAATGTGTATTCAATTCTTTTCATCTATATTTTTGATTTTATTAAATCAAGAAGCTCGAGATTAAAGAAAGTATTAATTCCTATAGAATTTCAATTTAATTTGGTCATTCTATTAGATTTGATCATAATTGAAATCAAATTGGCCAGAATTACAATGCAATCTGCCAATTGATTTTTAATTTGGTCAAAATTAAAAAAATTTGGCTAAATTTTAAATTCCAATTGGGGTTATATTTTAAATAACTCCCAAATTCTCATAAATTCTATCCAATTTCCACCAAAATAATTTCAAATCCCAACATTCAAATTTGAAATTCAAAATTTTGCACTAGATTGTACAATTCCCCCTAAAAGTCTTTTTTTCAATTTTGAAATTCAAAAATTGAACTACATTGTATAATTTCCCCTCATCCAAATAAACTATTTTTGAGAGTAAGTTATATTTAAATCAAGACTTTATCCGTTCAAATTAATTTTCAAGTTTATCTCCGTAAAAACTCAAACTTTGATAAAAATATTCATTCAAGTAACAAAATTTATACAATCTCGTATATGTGAATACAAAAAATGTATAATGTCACTTAAATGACAAAATTAACCTAAATAAATATTTTAGAGCGCATTTGTCCAGATGAAATAAATATTTTACTTTTATTCAAAATTGAAGAAAGCCAGGATTAAATTTAGTCATGGAGGACAAAAATTAGGTGTCAACAAAATCAGCTAACTTTCAATCTTTTTGTTGTTCAGTTGTTTGAGTTCGGTGGACGGAGAATCCTTGGCATCGACGCTCCGATTTGCTGCCCAACAAAATATGTGAATCTATCTCTAAGATCTTTTTTGCCTTCGTCTCCTTCTCTTTTTGGTTCTGTGAACATTTGATTTTGCTTTCACTTGAGAAAATTGAAGGAAAGGTGTCTTTTAAGTCTTGAATAAAGGATTGGTGACATTGACCAACTTGAAGGGTCAAACATAATTAGAAAACTTGATTAAGTTAATTGTGGACTTGATTAATATTTTTAAAACTTTTTAATCTTTTCAAAAATACAAATCAACCCAACCCACACCCCTCTTCAATACAAATCAACCATCTCTCTCCTCTCTCGACAGTTTCTCTCAACCAACAGTTCTACAAATTTCTGCTTTCAATCCTCGGAGACTTCAACCTCCAACGATAAATAGTTATGCCTCGAGTTTCTTTTCAACTTCAATCGTCAATCGACGTGACAGCCTTGCTATCCGGCCACAACAGCTTTGAATTCTTCATCGTTCCTTTTCTTCTTTTATAGGTAATAAAATTATGGCCTTTTTAGTTTTGAAGAAAACAAGGAACTTGAGCCAACTTCTCTTATAGTATTGGTTAACAATTTTAATATTTGTTGCTTTAATTTGAAATGCGGTCTAAATAAAACCCTAATTTCTGGTATTTCTTCTCTTTTCTTTTCGAAGTAAATTATTTTTTTTTTGTTGTTTGTTGCATTTTTTTGAAGTTTGATTTTTGTTGTTTATGTTTATACAAACAAAACAACGATGTTGGTGTTTTTCATGTTGCGCCCATTGCTGGGTTGATTTGTTCTTGGTAAAATAGTGATATTGTTGTTGTTCTGTTGAACAAAATTTTGCTACTATTTTTTTGTCCAACAGATTAACCATCTGATGCAACCGATTTAGCATATGATGCAACAGATTAACCAACTAATGCAATAGAGGAACCATCAGATTAGAAATTTAATGCAATAGATTAACCATATAATGCAACAGATTAACCATCTGATGTAATAGATTAATCATCTGATGTAATAAATTAACCATATGATGCAACAAATTAACCATATGATGCAACAGATTAGCTATATGATGTAAAAATTTAACAATCTAATATAATAGATTAAACATATATTGCAATAGATTAACCATATGATGCAACAAATTTATTATCAAATGCAACAGAGGAACCATTGTTTAAAAATCTGATGCAATATATTATCCATCTGATACAATGGAGGAACCATCGAATTAAAAATCTGATGCAACAGATTATCTATCTAATACAACAGAGAAACCATCGGATTAAAAATCTGATGCAACAGATTTGTAACGCTCTGAGACTACACCCTGAGGTCACATGGTGCTTACGACCTCGAAGGACCACAAGCTAACCCATGACTGGTACCTTCTGTGAGCACTAAATAATATTCATGAAACATATCCGAAAGTAAAACTGATAATGTCGTAAGGTTCATAATACTGAATCAAAACTGAATACATCTATAGAATAATTGTTAACTGATAATGTCTGAAAAGCCTGTAAACATCTAAGATAAAAAAGTTGATGGTACAAGCCCCAACTAACTCACAACTGTTGTCTAAATTAACTAAAATACTGAAATAATGTAATGGCTAAATAAATATTATGTCCTCGGTAGATGAGGACTCACTACTATAGCTGCTACTGGTAGACTGATCTAGCTAAGTACAGTCAGGAATCCGAGCATCCAAACCTATGATATGAGACATCATAGCACAAAGAGAGTATGCGGCATTAGTTTGAATGTACTGGTATGCTAGGTGAGGTTAGGTTGATATGCATGGGTTCATATGCATAAGATGATAAATGACTGAATGTACATCATGAAGTAACTGGATGAGAGTACATGCAAAATTGTAACTACTGAACATATTGAATATCCAATAATGCGCATATAGGTATACATCGTGTATCTGAGATTATACTAAATTTGAGTACTGAATTCTAATGGCTGAGATTATACCTAATGCAACACTGTGCATATAGGTATGCAATTGCATAATAACCGACATACCCCGATTATAGACTGGTTTGAGGTCCAACCTGTGACCCCAGTTGGAAGGGTGTTAGCACCTTGTCACGGATACTAACAATGCTATGTCAACCCTAATCTGGCAGGAAGACTCACGAAATTTATATATATATATATATGATTGCGTCAACCCTAGTCTGGCAGGAGGATGACTTACCCTACGTTGGCTACATAGTTCTGTAACTCAGGGATTGCTACTATAGGTCAAACACTATATTGACAGGAATGCCCCCATCCCTGGGTTCGCTCGGTGTTAATTCCTACTCCCAACTAAATCAACACTGATCCCTAGACCGTACTAAGCTTGACTGAACTCATGTTGATCCTATTAACTGACCGAATATGACTATTCGGGAGACTATGGGATAATTCTAGTACTACTAGAACTAATTAAGCAGCTAATTTTGGAAATAAAATACCCCCAGGACTCGATAGCATAATTAAAGGACTCATATCACAAGTTTAGAGCATTACAATTAGGATGTCATGCATAAATCATTCACATAGGCATTTTGTCAAACACTTGGGGAGCATGACTCTTGAACATGAGGAAAATAACATGCGATTATCATTATTACAACATTCAATTCACAATTCATGGGTTATGATATGAGGAGTACATAAATCAACACACATACTAGTTTATTTACTTGAAATTCATAATCTTCTTGGTCTAAAACCCATAAAATCAACATATGCATGAACACAATTAAATTTAAGAATATAAATCATTTTTTAAATCTTGCAAAGGGTTTATTAAACTCCAAGGGTGGAGAAAACCCCAAAGATGAACACCACACATACCTGAGTAGTTGAATTCTTGAAGTTTCTTGGAAATTTTCTTAGGAATTGATCTTGAATCTTGAAGGCTAGGGTTTTTTATTTGAGAGAGAATGTTCTTGATTTGAGGGAATTTGAATAAAATAATGACTAATTAGGTTATTAGGGCATTAATATCATGTTTTAGACTGATTAGGGTCATAGAAAAAGACCCAACTGTCCCTGAAAAAAATTAAATTTCCATCACTGAAAATCCCAATTCTGACCATCACTGTGGTGCGATGCCATCGCGGTGAGCCACTGGATTTTGAACGCATGTGTATTCCACAAACAAGTGCTAAAATTCACTTTGACATGATGCGGTGAGTTTGTGTTGCGTCTCTGGAAATTGACGAGTGCAAACTGGCACTCCTCCGTAATGTGATGCTTATCGCGGTGCTTCACTAGAAAATGCCAATTGGAAATTGGAACTTCACCGTGATATGGTACTATCGCGGTGATTCACTGGAAACTAACGATTACCATTCTTGGGGTCACTGTGACGCAGTGCCCCTCGTATTAAGCTACTGTTATCACTAAAAGTGCCATAACTTCTCACCCTAGTATCAGATTTGGGCAAAATTGGTATCGTTGGAAATATTATCTAATTTTCTACAGTTTAGTGGGTCTTGATCTGGAAAATTCTATGTATATAAAAAATTATTCTTATTTGAAGTTGACTAAAGCAACATTCTTGTCAAAAACTCAATCGGTATGGGATATTTTGATTCATTAAATAGTTGGGGGTTATTTGGGACCTTAATATATATCAAACTAACTCATAAAGCTACCAAATAACCATAATGTACTACGTGTGATCTTGAAGCATGACTCTAGCATTGGTTTAAATTTTTGAGGTATTACACAGATGAACCTTTTTTTGGATAAAATCATATCAACTATTCCAATAGGACATGTCCAAGACTTGATTTTTTAAACTGATCATTCATCTGTCATGATATAAGACCCTTCTATTGGAAGAAATCTAAAACATATTGACCGTTGATAATTGTTTCAATAGATCACGCATATGTTACAACAGATGTATGATCTATTGCACAGACCATTCATTTGTCTCAATAGATGAGTGATATATTTTGTATTGTCATAATAGATTAGTCAGTCGTTGCTATAGCATTGATAACTACTCCAAAAAATCACTCATATATTGCAATAGATGTGTGATCTATTGCACAGACCATTTATCTGTATCAACAGATGAGTGATATATTTTATATTGTCACAACAGATTACTCAGTCATTGCGACAGGTTAGTTAACTATTCCAATAGATGACTTATATGTTGCAAAAGATATCTAATCTATTGCACAGACCATTCATATGTCTCAATAGATGAGTGATATATTTTGTATTATCACAACAGATTACTCATTCATTGCAACAAGTTAGTTAACTGTTCTAATAGATCACCCATATATTGTAACATATGTGTGATCTATTGCACCGACTATTTATTTGTCTCGATAGATGAGTGATATGTTTTGTATTATTACAATATATTACTCATCCATTACAACAGATTAGTTATTTGGTGCAACAGATAATCTACCTGGTGCAATAAATGTATGATTTGTTGCAACTGTTATTTTACTATTTTGCATGTTAGATTTACTGTTATCTTTTTTTAACGATGCATTAACCAACTATAATATATTTTTTATGTTCCTATTAATTTTAGATAATATGGCTCCCAAAATAACAAAAACCGAATCAAGTCCAAGTAAATGAATAAGTGAAGTAGCTAGGCTACTTCCACCACTCTATGAGCTTGCTTTACAAGCGTTATCTCAATCAGGAGCAGAATATGATGAACACGGGGAGGAGGAATATTTCAAAATAGATGATCCAAATGCTAATAGCCCTTCCACCGAAGAGTTGGTCAAAACCTTCAGCATTGATCATTATCCTGTGAGAATGCAGTGCGATGGTGCCACAAATTTAATAGGTGATTTTGTGGTTAAGTCGGCCATGAGAAAATCTTTCGACGCCTTTATAAAAATACCTCGAGAACAAAAATTGAATTCTTATTTCAGGGACAACTTCTTTGGAAAATATCTTAATTTATCGGAAGACAACAGTGCTCATTTCCAAATAAAAATGGTATATGAGCTTCTCAAGCGTAGGCTTATGTATGAAAACAAAGATAAGATGGATGAGGTATGGATAAATTACTGTGGCATGCCTATTTATTTTGGTTGGAAGGAGTTTTCCATAGTTACTGGACTAAAATGTTATCCTCCTTCTCCTTCTCATATTATACTTATTTTAACCCAAAAAGAGCACCACACACACCCAAAAAAGGCAAAGGCAAGATGTGTGATCGTGATGGCCTTATGTCCATTGTTGGTCCAAGATTCAAAAATAAAAATTTGATAGAAGCATTGAAAGGTAAAAGAATTTCAAGGAAGCACAAGAAATCATTATGCTTGGTTTGGTTTGTACATAATATTCTTTGGGCGAGAGACGTTAACAACAACATAAGTGTTGGCTTAATAAAGCTCTCTGAGGATCTTGAGGCATTTAATAGCTATCCTTGGGGTTATGAAAGCTTCAAAATGACTGTCAATATTTGTTGACTCCGTTAGAGCCAAAGACAGTCAACTTATATGGCTTTCCATGGACTTTCATGGTAAATGTTTCTTTTATTATGATATTATTCATTTTTTTACTTAATAATGGTTTTGATTTATTGGTATTATTTTATAGGCTTGGGCATTTGAAGCAATTCCTTATTTGAGACAACAAGTGAATTACTAGGAACAAGTTTCCTGTCTAAGAAACTTGAGATGGTTGTCGGCCAAAACTAATAAAAATATAAAATTTCTTGATCTCTTCAACCCCTCAAAGGATGCAATAATTATAATAATAATTAAGTTTTTGTTTTAATTAATAATTTTTTTGAATGATCTAATCATCATTCTAGTATATGTAATGATTTATGTTAGATTGTGCATCTGTCACCTGTTCCGACCAATCGACAGTTGAAGATGTCATTTTTATTACTTTACGGTCTGTGCAAATTTTATCAGGCCCTAAGGTCTGACAAAATAAAAATAAAGTTATTTGGAGCAACAACCATTACAAGAAAAATAATTTTGGAGGGTGGGCTTATTGTTGTTGATGGTCTTAGTGGTGATGGGGTTGTTGGTGGTGATAGTGGCGCTGTGGTTGGTGCTAATGATGCTCTTCTCACAGTATTTAAAATAAACCATTATGAGTATGATCATACTGGTTATACAAATTTTGCCTCTCCCAGCGAATGTTCTGCATGCAAAAGTCAAGACCACAAGGCGAAACATGATGTAGTGATCAATGCTATTAATGAACTAACTGCTCCTGTAAAGTAATTGACATCTAAGAGGGGTGTCATTCCATCAAAGAGGATTTTATATTCATTCACTCCATTAGAGATTAAGGCTGAGATGAGAAAGAAAGTAATTTCCAAGTCATTATCAAGCATCCAAAAAAAAAAAATTGAAACTCCTCTGTCCATGTGTTGCACTGAGCAATGTACAATGGCTAAACAAAAGCAACACGAGCTAAAGAAGATGAATATATATGTCTATTCCAACTAATAAATAAACATATTTTTTTCAACAGATGATACATCTGCTGAAAATTATCAAACAGATATATACATCTGTTGCAACAGTTGACTAACTTGTTACATCAGATAAAGTATCTGTTGCAACATATGTCTCATCTATTTTAGTGAATCAAATAGTTATTCATACCACTTTTATTTGTACCAATAGATGACCTATATTCTGCAATAGATGGGTCATCTGTTGGGATAAATTAAATCAAGACTTCCAACCGTTTGAGTTTTTTCAAATAGATGAGTCATATGTTGCAACAGATGGTTCATCTGCTAGAAATTATCATATAGGTCTTCCTCATGTATAAATTTATCCCAAAAGTTGATTCATCTGTTGCAATAGAAATATAATTTGTTTGGGATAATTTAAAATAGGTGGAAGACCTGTTTAATTTGCTAGAACAGATAAGTTATCCTTTTCTATTTTATTGTATCTCATGATTAGCATTAACCAATTCCGGCTTTCCAGGTAGATGTAGAAGCCACTGCTGAAAATCATTGACAATATACTAATAATTTTATGAAAATACGGAGAACCATAGGTGCAAAAACTGTATGTAAGTAACAATAAAGATCCACGACGACCAAAGCCAAATTCCGTAGCACCGGATGAAGAACAATTTGTCCATATTGAGTAGATCTTTATAGCTTCAGTCTCTCAAAGTAATAACCTCACCCCTCCTTAGGAATTCTGGGAATCAATACTTAAATTGTTGTATGTATTTGTTGAGATTTGTGCCTGTAACAATTTTTTTACATTTCATTTATTTGTTGATTTATTTCATGTATTTTCTGAAGGCTTTAATTTATTTTATTTTATCCATGAATTTTATTTTTTGCTAAGATTTGAACTTATTAATTGAAATGGAATACTAGATTCAAATATTACAAGAAATAATATATTTGTTGCAACAGATGACACATCTGTTGAAAAATATCAAATAGATTTAGACATATGTTACAACAGGTAAGTAATCTGTTGGAAATTATCATACAGGTCTTTCCACTATTGAAACAGATAGACTTAGATAGAAACATCGACATAATGTAACAGATGACCAACATATTACAACAGATAAACTATATGTCAGAACAGGTAGAATATCTGTTACAACAGATGGACAATCTGTTGCATTATAAAAATTCAAATTTCATTAGACATAAAATATTATCACTACATGTAAAGTGAAGTGACTTGAAATAAAAAAGGTGGAACCCATCGACAGTGTTCATTTTAAACGCCTAAAATAAAATAGGCATCAAGTAGACAGTGTTCATTTTAAACACATAAAATAAAATAGGAATCAAATGTGTCAGTTTGACACTTTTTGCCCTATTGGTTGCTCGCGTGTAATTCACGTAGCCAAGGCTCGTTGAACTTCCATTTTTGCTGACTTGGCATCTGATTTGGCCCCCAACTGTTATTTTTTCCCATTGTCCTATATATTCATCTTCTTCCTAAAATTTAACCCTAAATTCCCAAATCTTTTTTTTCTTCTTCATCTTTTTTTCTTGATCCAAATTCTTCAAATTATTTATAGTTGGTTTTTCTGCATATTTTTTTCATTTTTTCCAACTAAGCTTGACAATGTCGAGCTCACTTTCCACTATTTTTTGTGAGAAATATTTTTAATATTGTAAGTGTGGTCATAAAGCTCTATTGAAGACTTCTTGGACTCAAAAAAATCCAGGTCATAGTTTTTTACTTGGAAGATTTCAAAGGTAATACTTTTTTATTTAATTAGTTAATTAATTATTGATTTGTAATTATTTTGTAATTGTGGTCTTGGTTTTGTAGAAGTTGGATGGATGTGATTACTTTAATTGGTATGAAGAATGATACCCTTCACAAGCAAATCGTGTAATCTGGGGTTTGTTGAAGAAAGTCAAGGCTTTTAAAGAGAAACAAAATTGAGCAAGAAGATACTACATTGTTGGCGTTATTGCTACTGGTTTGGTTTGCTGGGCACATGGATATTCAAGCATAATTGCTGAATTTTCATGATGGTGTATTTGTATTTGCTACTGATTTGGTGTTGTTGAGCACATGGATATTCAAGCGTAATTGTTGGAAAATATCAAACAGATTTAGACATATGTTGCAACATGTAGGTCATCTGTTGGAAATTATCAAACAAGTCTCCCCACTGTTGTAACAAATAAGATTATATCATCATAATGCAATAGATGACCAACCTATTGCAATAGATAAACTATCTGTCCGAATAGATCGAATATATTTTACAACAAATGGACAATCTGTTGCATTCTAAAAAATTCAACTTTTATCAAACAAAAAAAATTGTCCCTACATGTATGTAATGTAAAGTAAGTATGTAAAGTGAAGTGACTTGAAATAAAAAAATTATATTTCACAGGCTCTTTTTTATAGATAAGCTCCAAGCAACCAATTAGTATCCCATAAGCCCAGACCTTTTGCATGTTTGCCACAACGTTGTCACAGAGAAAGTTTGTTGGCTCGGCCATTTCTATTTCGGTTGGCAAACATTCGATATGTGTAAGAGCGTGCGACCCACACGCAACAGCAGTTTCATTTTTTGGGAGGTCCGTGTCCTTTTTTCGACCTTCAAAATCTCATAGCTGCTCCATCAATACTTCCGTTGGCAAATGATCCATCAGTTTACTCTTTCTCAACAAGATGGGGAACAACTCCAACTGTGGCTGCATCTAGGTAAAAAAATCGACCTCATCCAAGGCAAGTAAGTTGCAGATCCCTCTTCGTTTTGGCGCCAAGTTCAACGTATATGTCCACCTTCTTGAATAGCCCCATAACTTCAAAGGCTTTTAGAGAGGGAGGAGTTGCAATTTTTTTGAATTTCCAATTGGAGAGTACTTGGTTAATTACTTTTTTCTTTCTCCCAACCACCACTGTAGAAGTATATGGTTCTCTCACCTTCTTGGATAGTATGACACCCCTCTTAGATTTCAATTCCTCAAAGGTTGTAGTGATAGACTTTACTTTTTCAAATAGTTTATCCTGGCTATCCTTGCACTCTTAGCATTTGCAACAAGAACATGAGGGTGATGAAGGGTGAGAAGGATCGGTGTAAGGGTGAGAGGGACCTATGTAATGGGGAGAGGGACCTGTGAAAGGTGTGTTTTCAAATATATTTTTTTTTAGCATCAACATGCTCAACATCACGGATGGCAGTAGAATCAGCATGCCTACCACCAACATCAACTCCACCTGCAATACCCCAGAAGAAGCACCCAGATCTTTTGCAGTAGTTTGGTCATAAAGAGCCTCAACACTAGGCTAACCTTGCCTAACTTCTCTTCTTATGGCTATTGCTCCAGCCAATTCCTTCTTTATTAACTCCACTATTGGGTATATTATTGTATCAACAAGACTTAAAGTAATAAAAAAAGTTATCCCCAACTCCTACTCAGTAGGCACGATCCATAGATGCACAACCTATAAAAAAAATAGATACATTTAAATCATATAATAATTTGCAGCCAGTTGGGTTGCATATTAACACAGACAACTTATGGAACAGATGATCTACCTATCTTAATAGTTGATCTGTATGTCACAACAGATTAATAATATGTTGCATCAAATAACCCATCTATTGCATAATTTGCGGTAGATGAGTAATCTGTTGAGTCAAGCTCAGAGAAGAAGAGCAACAGATAGTCAATCTATTGCAAAATATGGATCATCTATCGTAACAGATTACCCATTTATTTCACCAGCTGTAGTAGACAAGTAATCTATTGAAATAGACCACCTAACTGTTGCAACTGATGGCACATCTGTTTCAATATCTTTGTTTGAATCAAATTATTTTACTTGAAAAAAGACATATTGCATCATCCGGAGGGTTAAAGAGATCAACCTTCTTAATTTTTGGGTTGCCCTTTGCAGCCAACCACCTAAGGATCCTTGGATGAGAAACCTCATCCAGGTAATCCATGAACTGCTTTTAGAGGTGAGGAATGGCTTCGAATGCCTAAACCTAAAAAATTTAAAAAGGAGGCAAGCAAAAAAAATATCATAGTAATTATTCAATATAAATTAAAAGATGAGTAAACAAATGGTGATTAAATTTACCATGAAACCCCAAGAAAAGTCGTATAATATGATCGTCTTTGGGGATAGCTTTGTCAGTAAATATTTGACAGTCAAGTAGTAGTTGTCATATCCCCAGGGATAATTGTTGAATTTCTCAAAATCATAAGCAAGCTTTAACAAATCATCTTCTATCACTTTGTTGATGTCTCTTGCCAATATAACGACATGTGCAAACTAACACAAGCACAACTGCTCCCTGTACTGCTTTGGTATAGTTTTATCCTTGAGATGTTCTATCAACTCATTGTCTTTGTATCCATGTCCAGCAATGTCCAACAACCCATCTATTTTTTTCTTGCATTTGTCGGTTTTGGTAGGTGGTCTAGTTTTGGTGGGTGGTCGCTTGGACAATGCCTTACCACTATTAGATATTGCTGATTTGGCTATCTTTCTTTTCTTGGACCTTTTGTATGGTGTTTTATTGGTGAGAGGTTCTTCTGGATGATCGCCTCTCAAGCTCGTCACTATGGCAAACTCTTTTAAGCCAAAACAAGCCGGCATGCTACAGTAGTTGATCCAGATTCCATCCATCTTTTCCCCCTCCTCCGAATCTTTATCATCCCTCACATACTTGATCTTGTGCTTGATAATACCATATACCATGCTTATTTGGAAACGGACAGTGTGTTCCTCAGGCAGCTCAAGAAAGTATCCAAAGCAGCTCTTCTTAAAAAGTGTGTCTATGTTTTCATTGTGTCTATGTTTTCATTCTTCATAATATTCCTAAATTCGTCAAAAGTTTTCCCAAACTAAAATTTAAGAACAAAATCACCATTTAGTTTTGTAGGGTGATCGATCGACATCGCAACTTGAAATCTATCAATACAAATAGTTTTGACAGCCTCATGCTGGGATTTCGATATTAATTCAGGCCCCATTGGTGATGTATTATCATCCTCTTTCTCACTTTCTTATCCCCCCTCTTCTTGTTTATCTTATTTTTCCTACTCCTCACTTTTATTTTTCTCATCACCATCTACAGACCCTTGTCCACATCCCTCAACGTCATTTTCATAACTTTCCTCAGCTTCACTTTTCCCTAATTGAGACTGTTTAAGAAGATCCTCTGAATCCCTTTGAGACATGTTTTACCTACAAACAACAGAAAAAAATAATTGCATTACAATTGATGTATGCAAAAATTTAAAAAAATACATAACAAAAACCACCAATATCGATACTACCAACAGCCACTACAAATACCACCAATCAATGCCACCAACAGCCACTACAAACACCATCAGTGCTACCACGACGAATACCAACACCACCACCAATACCACAAATACCATCCAAAAATAACACGACAATCAACAAAACACTATGACAAAAATTAGGGTTTTCTCAGGTTCTTTCTATGATTTTACCATCAAAACTCAAAATTGTAAACCTATTCTCAAAGATAATACAATTAAAAGTTTTCTTTTTCATCATTAACTTAAAATCCCAAATTTTTAGAAAAAATAATAAATATAGAACTCTTCTCAAACTCTATTACCAATGAAGATAGAGAAAACGGCTGATACAAGCAAGAATAAATTCAAAAATAACACCTATATGGTCAGAAATAAGAAGAAAATTGATCTATTATGAAGGGATGAGCAATTTTTTGAGTACTTATTGTCTGTATTATTGAGAGAGAGAAAAGAGAGAGAACTCGAGATTTGAAATTATGAAACATTGTTATCACAAATGGATGATTTGTATGGGTTGATTTGTATTTTGGAAAATAATGACAAGTTTTGAAAATGTTAATTTGGTTCGAATTGATCTTAATTATTTTTAAAAGTTTTAAAAGATATGCATAATTTTTAATCGTCTCATTATGCAATTGCCAAAAGATTCAATTGAAGTTATAGTTGACCCTATGAACTCACCCCTTGTCCTATATTAATCAATTTAGGTATTTATTAAACATATGAACTCAATTGAAATTGTATAAAAATAAATATTCGATCTATTGCAACAGATGACTTAGTTGTTGGAATTTATCAAATAGATTAAGTCATCTGTTGCAACAGATTAACTATCTGTTGTAAATTATCAAATAGGCGTTGCCATCTGTTGCGACATATGACCGAGCCGTTGGAAATTTTCAAACAGAAATTGTCATCTGTTGCAAAGTATGACTTATATGTTATAAGATCTTTTATTTATTTATTTTGAAGAAATTTAGGTATAGTTGAACATATAAGGTAATAAAATCAACTCAGTGTGATCGATCGACGGCTTTAGTCGAGAGAAATGCAATAGCATCTCTTCGTGCAATTGCAAAAAAACTCAATTAAAGTTGTAGTTGGCCATATGAGAACTCACCACTAGTACTAGGTTAATCAATTAAGGTATTAGTTGAACATATTAGGTAATAAGAATTGCTTCAACTCAGAGTGATCGATCAATGACTCTGGTTGGGAGGAACGCAATACCGTCTCATCATGCAATTACTAAAAAGACTCATTTGAAATTGTAGTTGACCCTATGAGAACTTACCCCTAGTCCTACATTAATCAATTAAGGTATTAGTTGAACTTATTAGGTAATAAGAATTGCTTCAACTCAGAGTGATCGATTGATGACTCTGGTCGGGAGAAACGCAATACCGTTTTATCATACAATTTCCAAAAGACTCAATTGAAGTTGTAGTTGACCCTATAAAAACTCACCCCTATTCCTAGATTAATCAATTAAGGTATTAGTTGAACATATAAGGTAATAAGAATCACTTCAACTCAGAGTGATCAATCGATGACTCTGGTCGGGAGTAACGCAATACCGTCTCATTATGCAATTACCAAAAGACTCAATTAAAGTTGTAATTGACCCTGTGATAACTCACCCCTAGTCCTAGATTAATCAATTAAGGTATTATTTGAACATATAAGGTAATAAGAATCGCTTCAACTCAGAGTGATCGATGACAACTCTGGTCGGGAGAAATGCAATATCATCTCATCATGCAATTGCCAAAAGACTCAATTGAATTTATAGTTGACACTACGAGAACTCACCACTAGTCCTATATTAATCAATTAAGGTATTAGTTGAACATATAAGGTAATAAGAATCTCTTCAACTCAGAGTGATGGATCGACGACTCTGGTCAGGAGGAACGCAATAATGTCTCATCATGCAATTGCTAAAAGACTCAATTGAAGTTGTAGTTAACCCTACGAGAACTCATCCCTAGTCCTAGATTAATCAATTAAGGTATTAGTTAAACATATAAGGTAATAAGAATCTCTTCAACTTATAGTGATCGATCGATGACTCTGGTCGGGAGGAACGCAATACCGTCTCATCATGCAATCGCCAAGAGACTCAATTAAAGTTGTAGTTGATCCTATGAGAACTCACCCCTATTCCTAAATTAATCAATTAAGGTATTAGTTGAACATATCAACTCAATTGAAATTTAATAAAAACAAATATTCAATATATTGCAACAAATGACTTATCTGTTAGAATTTACCAAACAGATTAAGTTATCTATTGCAACAGATTACCCATCTGTTGTAAATTATCAAATAGGCATTACCATCTGTTGCGACAGATGACAGAGTCGTTAGAAATTTTCAAACTAAAATTGTCATCTATTGGAAAGTATGACTTATATATTTTAAGATCTTTTTTATTATTATTTTAAAGCAATTTAGGTATTAGCTTGACAATGAGGTAATAAGAATTACTTCAACTCAGAGTGATCGATCGACGACTCTATAACTGAGGAGGAACGCAATACCAACATAATGTAATTTCCAAAAGACTCAATTGAAGTTGTAGTTGATCCTATGAACTCACCCCTAGTCCAAGATTAAAGCAATTTAGGTATTAGCTTGACAATAAGGTAATAATAATCGCTTCAACTCAGAGTGATCGATCAACAACTCTGTGACTGAGGAGGAATGCAATACCAACATTATAGAATTGCCAAAAGACTCAATTGAAGTTGTAGTTGACCCTATGAACTCACCCCTAGTCCAAGATTAATCAATTTATATATTAGCTTGATAATGAGTTAGTAAGAATCATTTCAACACGGAGTGATAGATCAATAATTCAGGTTGGGAAGAACGTAATACCAACATCATGTAATTGCCAAAAGACTCAATTGAAGTTGTAGTTGACCCCATGAACTCACCCCTAGTTCTAGCTAAATCAATTGAAGTGGTAGTTGAACATATGAACTCAATTGAAATTGTATAAAAATAAATGTTCAACTTGTTGTAACAGATGACTTATTTGTTGGAATTTATCAAATAGATTAAGTCATCTATTGCTATAGATTAACTATCTGTTGTAAATTATCAAGTAGGTGTTGCCATATGTTGCGACAGATGACTGAGCCATTGGAAATTTTTAAATAGAAATTGTCATATGTTGCAAGAGATGATTGAATCATTGGAAATTTTCAAACAAAAATTTTCATCTATTGCAATAGATGACTTTTATGTTTAAGATCTTTTTTTATAATTTAAAGAAATTTCCTAATTTTCTGTCCGAGATAAAAAAAGATAAAATACTAAGGCGGTAAAAGATATTACTTGGATAACTCAAAATATCCTCCTTGAGTAGTCTTATCTTGTCTTTTGAATATCGCCATCTCCTCGTGCCCCTCAAAAGTTATTAATGAATATATAAAACCTATCTCTAGAATTCTCTCTCCTTCAGCCATAAATTAGTACAACTTATCTCTCTTCTTTATTCAGATTCAAAATTCTCTCTCTTCTCTTTAGGGTAATCAAAACCACCTCTTTTTTCCTCTTTTTTCTCTTCTCTTTCACATGAGGACCCTTTTAGATCTCAACTGATCCCCCAATATATTTGCTCAACTGAAAAGGATGTTCTGATCCCTTTGCTTTTTTGACATTGCAGGTATGATTCACTATTACTCTTTCCTTCTCGTCATCTTATTTGTATGTTATTTTAATTAAATATTTATATCTGTTGTTATTATTAATTTATCCATTACTAATTTTCTATTTATTGATAAAAGCGTGTTGGTATTGTTGGAATATATAGTGTTTGTGTTGCTGATGGTGTTGGAACATATGGTGTTGTTTCTTTGTTGTTGACATTGTTGGTGGTATTGCAACAGTTTTCTCAACTGTTGCAAATGATAAATCAGCTATTTGAATAGACGGAGCAATTGTTGGAAGAAATCAAACCAGTAACAAGGCTGGGTTGATTTATTCCAATAGATGACCAATCTGTTGCAACATATCCTGCATCTGTTGCCACAGATGCATCGTTTGTTGTAATGGATGACTCATCTATTGAATAAATGGGGAATTTATTGCATCAGATAGGTCATCTATTAATTCATTCAATTTTGTGTTACCATTTTGTAATGCTCTTTCTGTTCTTCTCATCAAATATTTTTATCATGTTTGCAGATTTAAGAAAGTAAAACTGGATAAAATTTTGCCCAACCAGCATTAAGACTAGAGTGAAGATGGGTTCATAGGAATAAGCTATTTACAGATAGAACCACTTCATATGTAGGAGGTATGTATTACTGATCAACCTATCGTGAAAACACACAAGCAGTACACTAATTTTGTGAATGTTGGTTCTTTACCTATTAGGCATTAATATTTCAAACAAGATGTGGCAGTTTACAGTTAAGATTGTTAGGTTCGAACTGGTAAGGCTGAGGGACCAGTAGGTAGTGTCGATACCCTGTTACGGTTTAATGAAGAATTTTCTAATATTTATGTGTCAAGTTTAGAGAAGGGTTCAAGTTTTTAGAGGTAGTGTAAACATTCAAATAGTGATTGGACTAATTTTAAGGGTTCAATAGACTTTTGAAAGGCCTCCGAAGCCTCGCACTCCTGCAAACAAGAATGGAAATAAATATAGTTATTGCTCTGGTCTAAATTTATAAGGATAGGTTAATCGAGAAGACTATTATACAGCAGAAGGTGATTAGAAGAATACCTGTGTGGGAAGGAAGAGGTGGAGAAGACCATATATTAATTCAGACCTTATTTTTAAGAAGAAACACAGAGTAGGAAGGAAAGTGTAGAGAAATTGGCAGATGAAATTGACATGAAAAATGAAAAAATTGAATGAGCTGGAAATGTGAAAGTGTATCAAAAAATGAAAATCCATCAATCCATTTTGAAAAAAAATGTTGAAGTGGACTGGATATATGCACTTTTTTCGGGGACTGGAACTAGCTAGCGTGGCCTGAATGAAGACCCACAAAATGCAAGACCAGAACTCTAAGGTTTCTGCTTTAAGAGCACCGATGGTGGTAAGATTATTGGTCAGGGTTGAAACCTGAACCAACAACTCCTAAAGTAAAAATAAGGGAGCAAGCCAAGGTGGCAATTTCTGAAGTTAAACTTGCATCCCATGCCTCTTATTTATGGCACTGGTCAGGACAAAGGCAGTTGAAACAATAAGGCATGGGATTTTTTCCTAACTTCAGACCTTTTTGTTTCCACTTCCATTGACCTAATCAGAACCAAAAATAGAAGGCATGAGATGCAAGTTAGATTTCAGAAATTGACGTCTTGGCTTCCTTTATTTTTACTTCTGGAGTTATTGGTTCAGGTTTTATTCTTGACTAAAAATGTTACCAATCCTCTGTTCTCACCAAACTGCTTCCTTAGAGTTCTAGTCCTATACTTTGTAGGTCTTTATTGAGGCCACGCTCGCTAGTCGCAGTCCCTAGCAAAGTGTCTACCTCCAGTCCTCTTGAGCATTTTTCTTTATCAAGAACGACTGATGGAGTTGTATATACTTCTATATTTGAAGCTCATTCAATTTTTTCATCTCTTGAGTCAATTTCATTGGCCAGATTCACTAGAAGTTCCTTACTTGCTTCTTTGTGTTTCATTTTAAATAAGGTTTGAAATGATATATGGTCTTCTCCATCTCTCTCTTCCCGCACATGTATTCTCCCAAGCACCTTCTGTTGTATAATAGTCTCATCGAGCAACCCATCCATAAAAATTTCAACCATGGGAATTTCTATTGGTTTTCCACTTTTGTTTGCTGCAATGCGAGGCTTCGGAGGCCTTTCGAAAGTCCATTGCACCATTAAAATCGGTCCAATCACTATTGGATATTTACACTGCTGCCAAAAATTTAAACTCTTCTCCAAATATGACACATAAACATGAGCAAAACCATTATTAAATTGGAATAGGGTATTGACACCATTGTCTTGGAACCCTTCGACCTTATCAGTTCGTACCTACCAAACTAAATGGTAAAATGTAGGATCTTGTTTGAAGGATCAATGCCTAATTGATTAAAAACTACATTCACAAGATCATTGTACTTTATAAGTGTCTGTCATAATAGCCTGATCAATAATACATAACTCCCACGCATGAAAGTGGATCTATTTATCTGCACGCACCTTATTCTTCTCACCCCATCAATGTCAGACAATGTTTATTCATCTGATGGCTATTAAAAAAGAGGTGAACAGTCATGGCTTTTTGTCTACCATATTCAAAATAGTTGATGAATCAAATTCTCCATCTATTACAATTGATAAATTAGTTGTTTGAAAAAATCAAAACATCTCCTCCAATAGATGGTCCATCTATCACAACAGATAATTCATATGTTACAACAGATGTCTCATCTATTGCACATACAAACTATTTGTTGCAACAGATGGTAAATCATTCAAAATAGCTGATGAATCAAATTCTCTATCTGTTGCAATTGATGAATCAACTATTAGAAGAAATAAAAATATTTCCTCCAATAGATGTTTCAGCTGTCGTAATAGATAATTTATATGTTGCAACAAATGTCTCATCTATTACACATACAGACCATTTATTGTAATAGATGGTAAATTTGTTGTGACAGTGGGTTATCTGTTATGATAGATGGATAATCTATTGTAGCAACTCAATAATAACGGTTGTTATTAAGTCTCAAACCATTTTGAAAAGGTGAGAAGTTTAAATGTAAAACAAAAAGACACAACTTTTTATAAAAAAAAAAAGCCAGCAGTTTGAATGTAATTAATAAAATGGAGTTAAACAGTCGAACCTTTTTGCCTAACATATTCAGATTTAATCCTCTAAAAATAGGTCCCTCCTTAATCTTTATTCTACTCCACTTTTATTTATTTCTTGCATTTTCTCTTTTCGTATTACATCTTCAACCACTTCTATTCAAAGAGCATATTCCTTTCTCATCGAGGTATGTTTTTTTTCTTTGTAAATCTACCAGTTGGTAATATATGTTGCATTATATTCGGACTCTTTTCTTTACTTTTGTGTTATGTTTTTTTGTCAATTCATGCGTGTTATAGATATGGTTAATCCTATTTGGGACATTCCTATTCTGCGCGACATCATGTGGGAACTTCAGAGGCAGGTTAACGACTTACAGAGGGAGTTGGTCGCATGAGAGCAAGGGTGTTCAGAGAGACACAGAGGCTGATGAGGGTCCTACTGCCGGTTGATTGGCTGGCTGGTAATAATAATGATGTTGATGATAATAATAATAATAATTAGAATGTGTTTTTTCTTTTAGTGTATGTATTTTAATTTTTCTATATCTGATCTATACCTAATGTATTTTATTTTTCATTTAATGATGCACAAGTTATTAAAAAAGATATTTTATATATGATAAATGATAACATTACGTTCACAACAATGATTTAAATATATAAAAGTCCACAACAAACAACAACACAAGTTTTTACAATTATAACGATCATGGTGGATTACGATTCGCGCATGTATTTCTTTTGTGGCCAGCGTGCTTACATACGGCCACTTGTTTGTTCTTGATGGAAATGATTATCTGACTCCATGCCTCCTTTTATATGGCGTTATTTCTATTTTGATAGTGCTTAGGTCAATATATGGAGGAGGTATTAATCTCCCCAAAAGCTCTACAGGAATAACCCAAGATTCTTCAGGAGGCACCGAAGTAATATGCCTACTATATGTCATTGTATATTTTTCTATTGAATAATATGGAGAGGAGTGATCATAAATTTTAGGTCCATATTTTGTACATATTGAGATTGAAGCACTGCCATAGCATGTGGACAGGGTATTTTGTCCAAGTCATAAAACTCTGCACGTACAAGATCTTGGTTGAAGATCAACCATGGCAACATCACCATCACTGGTGATACTAAATTTGTAATCTAATAGTTGATGAGATAATAACCTATTTCCTAGACTGATGTTCGTTGATATTATTTTTCCCACTTCTAAAACAAATGGGGTTCCTGCGTCCTCGAACTGCACACGTCTTTCATTACAAAATTGGCCATACTTCTTGTTTATTTTTTCAAATAGAGCCTTGATGGGAAATTCTCTTTCATCCCCAAACAATGAATTCACTGATTCAGCTATGTTTGACGTCATAATATTGTACCTACACAAAAGAATCACTTAGTACGACATCATACTAAACTTGCAACTCAAATGAGATATTAAATTCATAAGAATGTACCTATTTGCCGGATAGAATTCCCAGCTCCATCACTCAAAACCGACACGTATGAGATATTATGCTACATGGGGATGCATATCCACTATCTGATTGAAATGGTCTAAAAAATCCTCTCTACTATGTGCTTTAGTTGCTCTATAAAAAAGGGTCACAACCCTTTTATTGTGAAAATTGGTCTGAATATTCTCTACAAAGATGCCTGATGCAATAACCAAAGTAAGCTAAAGTGAAAAAATGAACCCATCTTTGGAATACTAGGATGCCTATCAAAAATAAAACACAACTCTTCGGTATCTTCGACGCAGCTTCGCAGTTGTTCAAAAAAATCCATAAGAGAAATCACATTCCTTGTTCGCTATACAAAGAGCGATAGGAAAGATGTGATTCTTCGAATACTGTGCCACCGCCGCTAGCAGAACTACATTATACTTGCTCCTCAAGAAGTACCATCGACGGCTATGCCTTTTCTCAAATGTCAAAAACCTTGAATCCAAGCACCATAGGATACAAAAAAGTACTTAAACCTTCCATTTTTATCAACATGCAACGCTGTCTTATTTATAAGATTTGTGGACTCAAGCATGTAATAGTAGGCATCCAGGACTGCATGCCCATGCTCGTGTGTCCCCCTAACAAGTCCTTGGAAATCCCCATGGTTGTATATATCTTCCAATAACTGACCAGGACACCCAATTTTGTAAGGAGTTGATTGGCCATAACCTTTGTAGAAGGGTCTTTGCCATCGGGAAAACTATTCTTGAAATTTCACCGAGGACCTTTGACGTGGTGTGAGGATTTTGGCCCAAGATATGCTTCGAATAACATGTGTGATACTTTTTATGTTTATAAATGATGAATCTGTTCGAACTTATGTACTTCACCGCTCTCAACCACCACTTGCAATTTGAATTAGCACATTTGTAGCAAAAGACATAGTTGAATTAATCACCTTCTTTATTCTGAAATCTTTTTTAAAGCAAGAAATAAACAAAGTGGTAGATAGTTATTTTTAAAGCTAGATATAAACAAAGTGGTAGATAGTTGTTTCTTGTCCTTGAATGACATTCCATTGAAAAAGTCAATTCCACCGTCTTGAAGATTGCTAGATTATGTCGACCGAGAAGAACTGCCCACTATATCGATTGCATCAACGGGCGTAGGTGTTGATCATCATCTGGAATATTCATGTCAAGATCATCCAACCTATCATCAAATATCTTCTTGTTGTTCTTCTTCTATATTTTATTTCTTATTCTCTCTCGTCTTTTCAACCACGTACACCCTTAACACTGGCCTGGATGAATCACTAAGATAAGCATGCAACCGAACCTAATCGGTTATCTTGAAAGATAGTACCCTCTAATTTTCAAAGGAGTTGTACATGTAGCTGATGATGAGTTCTTCCGATTAATAGTTCAGTCCACAATAGCTGATGATTAAGTTTACAAAATCATCATACAAAACATCACTTTGTACTTTCATAACTATTGTATCTATCATTCACCCTCCTTCTAATGCCATACATATCGATTGCTCTTCTCGATCCATTGACCATGACAATCCACCCCTATTGTTATTGATCCCTCCATTAGTGGTACCTAAATAAAGTTATTTGTTAAAAAAAGTTAATAGTTATATGATAGTTTCGTACATGAATCCCAACAAATGTGTGATCTGTTGCAACAGGTGAAAAATAAGTTGCAACCGGTAAGTGATCAGTCACAATAAATTACTTTTCTGTTGGGTTTCATGTTACGCTTTAGAAGCTGATTTCAACAAATGAGTCATCTATTGTAACAAGTGAATCATATTTAGCAATAGACTATATATCTGTTGTAACAGATGAAGTGCCTGTTAGGATAGATGTTACAGTACTAAGGCACCTTTGAAGTAGATTCCAATAGATGAGTGACATGTTAAAACAGATAATTAACCTATTGCTATAGATGACCTACCTATTACAACAGACAATGCATATGTTAGAATCGAGTTCAGGTTCTATTGCGAAAGGTTACTAATTTGTTGCAATAGATATTTATCCTGTTTCAACAGACGACATGTCTGTTAGAATCGAGTTCAAGTTTTGTTGTAACAGGTTACTAATCTATTACAATAGATATTTATCATGTTGCACCGACAACTAATCTATTACAACAAATGGGTTATATATTAGAACAAATGACCCATCTGTTCTATTCATGTTATAGCACTATAGAACCATAAATATGAATCCAACATATGAGTCTTCAGTTGAAACAGATGTCTCATCTGTCTCAACAGATGATTGATCTGCTTAAATAGATGGCTCTTATGTTGAGCATGCTATCTATTCTTGCAAAAACAGCACAATAACAGTTACCCAGATGAAAAATTCAACTAAAAATCATAATTTGACTTACCAAAGTCTCCTATGAAATAATGCCAAAGTGGAAAGTGATGTACGAAACAAAATTTGACCTTAAAAATTGGTCAAATAGCAGCAGTAGCGGTAACAACAACAACAAAAATGGTCAACAAGAAGAAGATGAAGATGATAATGAACTAGAAGATGATGATAATGAAGCAGAAGATGATGAATAAAGTAGCAACACCAATGAACAACAAAAATTTCTAAGAGAGAGAAAACAACAATGGATGAGAAGAGAAATGCGTCTTTTCGCCTCTGTTTCCCATTACATTAGGTAAGCATTTGGATCAAAGTGTAAATTTAAAAATTTGTGGGCTATTCTCAAACTTACCCAACTTTCTTAATCCATAATAAAGTAATTGTCACCTCCACTCAATTATTAAGACTTGTGTCACCTACACCTCATTTTCAAACTCTTTTATCACTTTTAGCTCAAATCCCCCTTTCACTTTGGTCAAGCCTGTGTTGTTGTGTTTTTTTGGGGGGGTTCTGAGGATAAATATAATTACGACTTGAAAATTTATGTCACAGGTGAGTATGCAAGTACGTGAATATGTGCATATACATGTCTATTTTGTTTCAGTACTGTTGGTCGTGTTCCATTTTGTTTTAGACTGTTGGGTGTGTTCTTGATTTTTGTTCTTAGTTTTGAAGTAAGTCTAATATGATCTCAAGAAATAACTGAAAGTAATTTTCTATCCCATCTTGATGTTGTGGTTGTTTCTTTTTTCGTGGAAACTTCGGCCATATAACTTCGTGTGGCACTGTATGAAGGGATAATTAGTTTGGAGCAGCAATTAGAAACTACCCCTTGTTCTCTTTTTATCTCTGGTTGTCTACTAATTTTTTCTTTAATAGATAAGATTAAAAAAGGAGCTACTTGTATAGGTGACCTATGTTTCCTGTGTCCAAATTAGTGAACATTGTTACCTACTGATTTCTTAATTTTCCTCATAATTTTAGCTTTTTCTTAAAACAACATCTGGTTCTATTTATTTGCTATCCATGTATGCATTATTTTAATTTTGTCAAATTGCTTTGTTTGAGAATCCTTTGACCGAATCCCTATTTAGCAATTTGATGTTTGGTTATATTCCCATTATGCTTCAGCAAAATGTACGATCTTCTTTAGAACATTAAATCTAAGTTGAAAATATGTCTTTTAATATGTGGTGTTTTTGTTGAAAACATGCTCTCCCTTGGTTTATATTCTTGTATACATCTTTTATCTAATAAGTTCCTCATCCTTATCATTTTCTTTGTTACATGTAAATTCGGGACTTGGAGTTTTAATGAAAATTCATCTTAAGTCAATTATTGATCAACTGCTATTAGGATCGCAGAGCCTCGAAACCGCGTAAAATTAGAAGTTCAAGCTCCATTAGGAGTCTAGTATCTCTTAGTCTCTTCTCTTCATTTGATATTCCTGCTACGTTGTTATTCTTGTTAAGACTTAAAATAATTTAAGACTTAAAATAATAATTAGTCATTATTGGTTATTGAAATTTTATTGCTTACATTGCTTTAGAATTTGCGGTTTTCCTTTGAATAAATTAACGTTCTCACCTCTTCACAATTACCACTTGACTAGTTAAATGGATTTTCTTAAATAAAAAGGACTTTAGCAATTTAATATTCAGCTAATTTCTCATAACTAATTATTCATCTCAAAAAATATTTCTATAAAAATGAACAATGTTGCAACCTCAACATTTCCTCAAAACAAAAGAGAATTTTAACATGATCGTACAAATAGTTAAAACTTGAATTTTTTTTTAAAGGGAACTATTTATCAACTCCAACTCATTTGAATAAATTAAATTATATCAACATTTTACCTCACTTCTTTTTACACTAGTTTCAAATATCTAGACTTTTAAGAATCCAAACAAAATCAAAAACACAAGGCACATATAAATATACACTATCATATACGAAATATTGTTATTTCTACTTTTATTTATTTATTTTACGTAAAGTAAAATTATTATTATTGTTATTATCATTATCATCATCATCATCATCATCATCATCATCAGCGTCATCATCATCATCATCATCATCTATACTTTGTTCCAACTATATAGTTATATGTGAATTTTTTATTATCTTTATTTTTATCTACTTTTAACTACTACTTTTAAAATACTTACAAATAAATGAATAATAGAATGGTTTCTTATATTTTAAGAATACATAAGTCTATTTTTATTCAAAAATTAATACGTTAATGCATTTCGATATTTTTACTTGGAGAAACGCATTTGTATAAATTTACTCTCGAAATAAATAATTTTCATATGTACATAATGATTTACAAACAAATAAATTTTTACATACTTCTAAAACGATATTTTCTTTAACCTCATAAATGTTTTCTTTACGTACTTAACTTTAACATACTTCTAAAATGATATTTTCTTTTACCTCATAAATATTTTCTTTACCCACTTAACTTTATATATCATGAAACTTTATATTCTTATAAAATTATAACTCTTTCAATTTTTAGTGTAACAAAAATACTAATGCTAACTTTTACACTTCGCTTTCATACTTTTTACAATATGCATGTGTATTTTGATAATAAATTATGTTAATTTTTGTATCTCATAGGTATATGTTTGTGTACCTTGTGCGTTTCCTTGAAATTTGATAAACATATGTGTATCTGCCCCCATCTTCTCAACTAATGAAAAGTAAATATTTCTCAAATGTTTCTTCTAAAACTAAGTGTAAGGACTATCTTCATATAGGCTCTGAGGGGTGCCTAATAGCTTCCCCTCGAGTAACCAAAATCCTTACTTAGAATTCCATTGGTTTTCGGAGATTAAAAACAGAGTTTTCTACCACAAAAAATAGTTTTTCAAATTTTCTCAAAAGTTAGGTGGCGACTCAAAACAAACTAAATAATTTTTTTCAAAAACCAAAAAGAGTCGCGACCTCCATACGTTGCAAACTGTTTCAGTTGGTTCAAAATAGGGCGCGACACTTATCAGAATTATTCTCGCATTCTTGCAATTATGAGTAGCTAAACACCACAACTAGGATTGTGAGAATCATGACAGATTAACGAAGTAGTGTTCAAAGTACAAGGTGATTCTCGAAAGGTAGTTGGGCATGTATTGTTGTTTCTTCTAATTTGATTGCTTTTCAATGAGTGCAAGTATTGGAAATGGTCCTATCTCTACCCTGGACTATATCAAAGGTATCCGAATTAGAATAACAAATCAACAACAAGACTTGGAGTTATCTTAGTTTAATTTCCTGAGCTGGTAAACGGGAAAGACTATATTGGGAGCATATATAGGGGTCAATGATGCAATAATCATGACACAATAACCTTTGTGCTTTGGATATTCATATACAAGGGGCGTGATATAGTTGATTTGGATAATACATAGACTATCGATTCTGCAAGTCGAATACCATAAGAGATCACTAAAGTACGAAGAACCTATGCAGTTATAATTTTATTGGGGAACACGATCCTAGTGTCTTTCTCATACTGATTACAAATAAAAATTCGTTACTATTGATCTTTGTTTCACAAAACCCCCTTCTTTTACTTACCCGCCAATTACCTAGATAAATACGTGATCGATTTCATTTTATTTACTATAGGATGGACCCCAATCTAGTTGGATTTTATGTTTGATCAGCGACTGATTTATACTTTTTGAGAGGTATAATTTAGGCAACATCAACACACGACAAGGAGTCAAGAATAGAATTTTCTAAGTCTGTATCCTCCCAAAGATAGGATACAGACGTCTCTGTATCGATCTGTGTGACTTTGCAAGACACTTTGCTCTTATACTAACAACACCAATAAACCTTGGCTCTATATCAATTTATGACAATTTAATTTCTCTAGTCATGATGGAACCTACCATAATTCGTCAGTAGGTAAGCCAACCAATAGTTCGAAAAATCTAGTAATAAACTAACTATAAAAAACAAAAGCAAATTAGGTAAAAGAGAAAGAAGAAAAGAAGGAAGTAAATACATCCCCAAAATACAGTGAAGTTAGTACAAGAGTTTCTAATAAAACAAGAGTACAAAGTAAGAAAAATGTACAAATATATAAAGAATTTCTCTGAAACTCAAAATAAAGATCAGTCCAATAATAAGAGGGAGAGCAGGAATACTCCAAACATCAGGAGCTCACTCCTGATCTCTGATGCACGATTGCTCTGTACGATGTACACATCAATGATGAGAACTCGTACTATGATCTATAGGTTGTAGAAGTATACTATAAGTACCAAATATGTGGTACTCAGTAGGCATCAACTGAGCTCTAGAAATAGTATGAGTATAAATAACGTGTAAAGTAGACATATGAACTACAAGCAACTACCTAGGCAGTAAAACATAATAATGCTAATGGAAAATAAGGGTATACTATCAGAAAATACAAATAAAGGATGAAACATGGTTTATTAAGTAGCCAATCAATATACGATAGTATAGTAAATGAAGGAATATATAATATATAATAGAAGTACAAAGGAATACGAAAAATATATAATAATGATACGAAGAAAGAATATATATCTAATAATAATGATTACAAAAGGCACCAGTCATATATCATCAGAATAGCTAAACCTAAAAGTGTTAACCTAAATAAGTTGGCATAACAACCTAAATCTCATAAGAATTATGGTGTCGAAAAGGAAACTAACTCTAGTATGATTAGGCCTCTAAAGGGGGCAATCAAAAGATTATTAACAATAATAAATCTTTCTACAATAGTGAGAGAAGGGATCATAAATGTACCAAAAATCTTAGGTTTTAGTCTATAACAAGCTTCCTTACACCATATAAAATAGTTAGACAATAATGATCTAAACTGCAAACTGGGAAAAATAATAACCTGATTGGTGCTCCATAAGTCAAGTACATGCAACTCAACAAATAATAATCATAACCTGCACCTATACAACTCCCATAAGATAGACAGATACAGATGCCAAACAACTATACTAATAGTAGGAAATGCATAATGATGAATGAATGCAATATGAATTAAGTATCATTAATCAATCCAATGCCATAACATACTGAGTGTATACACCTCCTCCAACTTAGTAGCTCGCAAAGGTAGGACCTACGACGACCATACTTCTCTGATACTGTGACTTATTAGATAAATGGACTATAGAGGGCTCAAGATGTTCGTATACACTGCCTGATTCTAAACCAAAATTTTCAATACCCATTATCACAATCTACTTTATCCAGTACCAAAAATTTATATATATTGTATCATAAGAAATTTTTGGACTTGAACCATAACTAAATGAGTGAATACCTATAAATCCATCACCTGCGATCAAATTTGGGACTAAAATAGTATAGTAATATAGAAAGGATCAAAATCTCACACGACCGAATAGAGTAAATAGTGGTAAAAGAGAATGGATAAAAAATAAACCAGAAACAACCTCAGTTTTAGTTTTGAAAGTAATATATTTAGTTTAAAACTCATAAGTCATTAATAAAGGTGGCACAACTTCCATTTAAAGAATCAGTTTTAAGGTTGAAAAGTGGGAATAATTTTTTTTTTAGAAAATAATAGTAAAATCAAGGTTTCAGTTGGAACTGTGCCACTAAATAGTGTAAATATGCCTAAATGTATGTTTGTCATCACCAATATCCAAACAATAGCACTGAGAACGTCTAAATATCTACAATCTACATCATAACTCAATCAAAGGATAGAGGATTAACCTGGAGCCAACTGTTATTGCAACTATGGCCTCAGGCCTAATAATAAATAACTCAATAAGATATTAATGTTGTAAATTGAGAAACTAGGATAAACAAAGGAATAAAGCTACAAGAAGGGTCTAATCAAAAAAAATATCAGCCAAAATATTGAGTACTATGATAAGTCTTTCACTAAAGGATTCTTTATGCAAATCTATGGTTAATCAAGTCTATAATCAGGTGTAATAGGATCCTGTAGCCTTAATATATATTCTAGGTTAAGGTTCGGGTTATATTTGTATTCTAAATCTACTAATTAGGTCAAGCGATGATATATCTAAGTATAAAAATAACCTATAATCCCTACCTATCAGGCAAAATATACAATACATAATCTCATCGAGATAAATAGATCAAAGTCTACCTCAATGTCGAACCATAGTCTTGAACCGTCCATAATTTACTCATCCTTACTCCATGATTCCAAAATGACATCTCACTATCATACACATCATCTAGATGTTAATACAAGTAAAATGATACCCATGTCATAAATAAGATAATACGAGTAAAATGATACCTATATTGTAAATAAGACTTTCGACCTAAAATTGGATCAAAAATAGGCTCGTAGGGCTTACAAATAAGATCTCAAAATTAAATTCCTCGTGAAGTCTCTTGAAGGACAAAGAATGCGTGCTCAAAATTTGAACACAAATGTAACTCAAATTTGAGCTCAAATCAGCCCCCAAAGCCTAAAGAATCTAACCTCAATTCAAGAATTAAATGGATTTTGGAACACAATAACATGATGGTAAAAAGTAAAAGGACCAAGGAACGATTGGTTACATATCCTTTCAAACTTCCAAAAGGATAAGACTATCTGATGGTGTTAACCTGCTCATCATTTTGGTTGGTTACTTGACATTCATGATTAAGATAATTTCCTCCACATATGTCACAAGTATCAGACTGGTTTGGTTGTTGTGTATTTACCTAAAAGATTCAAATTTATGTTTCAAAGAAGTTATTTTTTGGGTTAATGTATTTAAAGCATCTACTTGATTTACATCAACAACTTTCTTGGTGATTACACAATTAGATAGCCATTGAATAGCATTTTCAGAAATTTCATTCAACAAATACAATGCTTCTTCGATTGTTTCTCTCATTATACCACCTGTAGTTGTATCTATCATATTTTTAGATAAAGATTTTTGACCATGATAAAAAAAATATACAATTGAATATGTTCAGAAACATCATGATGTGGGTATTTTCTTAGCATTTACTTTAATCTTTTCCAAACTTAATGAACTAATTCAGTATTAGTCTACAAGAAAATTAGATATGTATTGTCTTAATTTTGTTGTTTAAGTAGAAGAAAAATATTTGTTTAAAAATTTCTGAGTCATCTGATCACATGTGGTAATAGACCCTGAGGAAAAGTTCACAACCAAGTCTTGGCATCTTCTTTTAAAAAAAAAAAAAGAAAACAGCTTCAACTTTATTGCTTCAAGAGATACTCCATTATATTTAGCAGTTCAACAAGTTTTAAAAAATCCGTTAAATGACTACGTGGGTCTTTATTTGGATTACCAGTAAAAATACAAGATAGTTGAATTATTTGAATCATGCCTGTTCTGATTTCAAAGTTATTAGTTGTTATTGGCGATTTTCTAACACTTGATTCATATTTAAATAGGCCTGATCTAGCATAATTCCTTAGGATTCTCTGTGTTGGCCTTGGCGCCACTTCATCAAACTGGTCTTCTACATAAACTGGTGAAATCTGCGATGGATTGATATCATCTCCTGGCCAATGTTTCATTGTATCATGAGTTGTATCTTGAGAATCTTTTCATTCTTTCCTATAAAGTCGCAAAGATTTTTCAATTTTAGGATCGTAATTGATGAACTTTTTTGTAGAAGAGCAGGTCATAAACAAACTAAAATATAAAGTTAAAATGCTAAGAAATAGCAGTTAAATAAATAAGTAACAATTTTTTTCTTTAACATATAAACAAAAATATTAATATTAAAAAAACCCTAGTTGTGCCTACTCCAAAAAAATAGGAATCCTATTGTGCCTAAATGTACTGACAGCCAGAATCAATGGCTATGGTGGCTGGTGGCCTGCCTCTGGTGATGGATACTAGTCAAGTTGATACAACAATAACAAAACCCATGTTTGCAAACATTTTTCAATCACCTATTGTTACTAACATGCAGCTCCCATTGAAAGAAATATCTTACTTGCATGGATAACCCCGTGTAATTTGGGAAGAAGAGGAGGTCAATCAAATGATTATTAAGAAAGATCTATAACATGAAATAATTGGCAAATTCTCTTATGGCTAGCTGGAAATACAAGATCTAAGATATTTAATCCCAAAGCAATATGAGTTGAAGGGAGAAGTCAATATTAGTTTATTGAGTAATCGACATGTGTTAATAAGAGCAACCAAGATTGAGGATTATGTGCACCTCTTATCGAAACCCCAATTTTATATTACAAAGAATTACTGGTCTTATCTAATGAGAACATTGAATAGGATCCAATCTTTACCCTAATAAAGAAACTACTCCTGCAGTGGCATGGATATCATTTCCATCTTTACCACCAACTTTTTTCACAAGAGAAGCAGTCTTCTCACTGGCAGCAACTGTTGGGAAGCCTTTACAGGTTGATTTAGCTACACAGAACAAGACTAGACCAATTTGCACAAAAGTAAAGGTGAAAGTTGATCTACTAGGAGAATTTCCCAAAAGAATTAATATTGGAATAAGAAAAAAAATAGGAGAAGTTGTAGAGAACTGGATACATATCAAATATGATTATATGCCAAAGTACTGTAAAGAATGCAAACTACAAGTACATAATGAGAATGATTGTTATGTCATTCATCCTGACTTAAATACAAAGGACGTTAAGGAGCAGGGAGAAAAACAAGATAAGATGAAACCACAGAAGGTAGAAGAGAAGAACAAGAAAAAGGTGGCAAATACTAAGACAACAATAAGGTCAAGGACACAGAAATAGAAGATTTTCACATGCCAAAGAGAACACAAGTGAAAAGAGGATGGAACAATGAAAGGATGTAAGAAAGAAGATGGCATCAGAAAGAAAACACTTTGAAAGAAGTGGATGTATCCATAAATAATAAATTTGATGCTTTGGAGGAGAAAGATATTGATGATGTCAAAGAGATATCAGAAGATTAGAATGACAAAAAAATGACAAAAGGAGTAACTCTTAGGTAGAACAACCCACATTGAACAAGAAGGATGATACCAGGAATTTAACTCCTTAACATACCAGTGGGGATACTAAAAAGGACAAATGTAAGAAAAATCACAAAGCTCGGTTAGAGATCATGAAAAAGACAATGTTGAACAGGGAACAGGTGATTCACTTAGCATCCAAGCTGAAGAGATTGCTAATATGGATTCTAAATCTCATGATGTAGGAGTGGCAGATAATAATTTGTAGATCATAGAAGAGTTTGAAGCTGAGGTTCCTAGAATTTAGAGTCTAACACAGAAGGAGAAACAATAGAAGTAAGATCATGAGGAAGATGTAGACATGGATGCTAACATTGACCAGATTGGGAGAGATAGAGATTTATCTCCAAGAAATATTGGACAATTGAAAGGAAAGAATAGAAAGCATCATAAGAAGACTGGTAACAAGTCACAAATCAATACAAGGAGTAAGTCGGGTCTAATATCTAATAGTGATCAATGATTAATAAGGTGATATTCTGGAATATTAGGTATGTTAAAACTCAAAGCTCATTTGAGAGATTAATAGATCTTCATAAAAAGCACCATTATTCTTACATTGCATTATTGGAACCTTTTCAAAGTTCAGCAGTGTTGGAAGATTACAGAAGAAGGTTAGGGCTACCAAATGTTAAAGTTAATTGTTCTGATAATATCTGGTTATTTTGGAAGGATGATTGGGAAGAAATTGGTGCCATAGATTCTTCACAACATTTAAAAATGGAGTACAAGCTGAAAGGATCATCTATTTCTGTTAAAGTAATTGCAGTGTATGCTAGATGCAGTCACTTAGAAAGATTAGAGTTGTGGGAAGATTTGGAACAAGTGACATCCAATACTAGTAATCCATGGCTTGTTAGGGGTGATTTTAAGTTTATTTTGGATTATTCTGAAAAACTTGGAGGCCTTCCAATGACACAACAAGAGACTCTTGATTTTGCTCAATGTATGAATAATTGTGCATTGAACGAATTAAGATTCACAGGTAGCATATTCACTTGGTGGAATGGAACAATTCAAGAGGAGTGCATTTTTAAGAGGCTTGATAGGGTTTTTGGTAATTATGAGCTTTTCCAGGCTATGCCTCATTGTGAAGTAACTCATCTGATCAGGCAAGGTTCAGATCATGCACCACTTCATGTCATTGAAAATACTGTACAAGTGCATGTTAAAAAATCTTTTAGGTTATTGAACTTATGGACCAAGCATAAATATTTTCACGAAATAGTACAACAAACTTGGAGTGAAAACTTTCAAGGGTCTCCTTTTCAAATAGTGTATGAGAAATTGAAAAAGTTAAAATCAGTACTTGCTGTCTGGAGTAGGGAGACTTTGGGGGATATTTTTCAAAAGGTAGAAACCCTGGAGGATGTAATAAAAGCTAAAGAAGCATAGTTTGAGATACAACCAACTACAGAGAATAGAGAATAGTTGAGTAAAGCAGAGGCAGATTTAAAAAGCTTGAGAAAAATAAAGAAAGAGTTTTGGAAACAAAAGGCAGGGATGAAGTGGTTTATTGATGGGGACAGAAATACTAAATTCTTTCATTCTGATATGAAAGGTAAGAGGAAAAAGCTGTAAGTTACAGAAATCCAAACAAGACAGGGGGATATTATCACGTCACCATAAAACATTCGTGATGAGGTCGTCCAGGTCTTCATGGAGTAATTTAAACAGAACCAGGTAGCTGATAATTATGAGATGCTGGGGTGTATAAACAAAAGTATTACAGAGGAGCAAAACAATATAATTGAAAAATTGCCTGACATAGAGAAAGTCAAAAATGTTGTTTTATCATTAAATGGGGAAAGTGCAGGGGGCCAAATAGATTCTCAGGTCAATTTTTCCATTATTGCTGGAACACAGTGAGGGAGGATATTACAAATATGGTGAAGGTTTTCTTTTGTGGAAATGAGTTACCCAGGTACATCACTCATACTAATATGGTGTTGATCATAAAGAAAGAAGTAGTGAGTACTTTTGGTGACCTTAGACCTACCAGTCTAAGTACCTTTTTTAATAAAATAATTTCCAAATTAATTCATATGAGAATTGTGGAGGTACTTCCTAATATTATATCTAGTAATTAGGTTGGTTTTGGTAAGGGGGAAGCATAACAGAAAATGTTTTGCTAGCTTAAGAGATTATTAGATATATTAATAGAAGGAATAAACTACACAATGTTATGGTGAAGTTGGATATGGCAAAAATCATATGATAGAGTTTTATGGAAGTACTTGGTGGATATATAGAGAAGGTTTGGATTTTCAGAAAGGATAATTGACATGGAAGTCAGACTGATTTGTAATAATTGGTATTCAGTGCTTTTGAATGGGCAGTCTTATGGTTTCTTTCAGTCATCAAGAGGATTAAAATAGAGGGAGGCTCTATCACCCACCTTGTTTATTATTTCAGCTAAAGTTTTAGCAAGAAGCTTGAATGGTTTTTTTGAGGATCCAAAATTTAGAGAATATGGAATGCCTAAGTAGAGCCCTGATATTAACTATTTATCATATGTAGATGACACTATTCTCTTTTGCTCGGGACATGTAGAATCAATAAAGAAAATGATGGCAGTTTTGAAAAGATATGAATTTACCTCGGGTCAAATGAATAATTTAGATAAAATATTCTTTTACCTACATGATAAGACTCCTATAAATGTGGCTAACAGTATAAAGAGAATTACTAATATAAACCAAGGTAAGTTTCCATTCACTTAACTGGGTTGTCCTATTTTCTATGGTAGAAAGAATAAGGCACATTATGAGGAGTTGATAAAGAAAGTGATGAAGAGGTTAAATTCTTGGAAGAATAGACTGCTGTCTTATAGGGGAAGGTACACTCCTATTGCTCAGGTATTACAGTCTTTGCCTATATATATATATATATATATATATATATATATGATCCCTCCTATGAGTGCAATAAAGCAATTACACAAGATTCTTGCCAAGTTTTTTTAGGGTAATGCTACTGGATCAAAAACTAAACATTGGGTCTCCTGGGACCTAATATGTTACCCAAAAAATGAGGAAGGATTGGGTTTTAGATCTTTGCATGATATGTCCAAGTCTTTTTTTCAAAACGGTGGTGGAGTTTTAAAACGTCCACATCCTCTATATGGAGTTCATATATGTTGAATAAATACTGTAAAAAGTTCCATCCTTTACTAACTAAAGTTATTGGAGCATCACATGTTTGGAGGAAAATGATTGCTATAAGAAAAGAGGTAGATCATTTCATATGGTGACAAGTTACAATTGGGAATTTAAGTTCTTGGTATGATAATTGGACCAAACAGGGTGCTTTATATTATGTGGAAGGAGAGACCTTTCAAGATGAAGAAATAGAGGTGAAGTCTTTTATAACAAATGGGGAGTGGGATAGAAAGAAGTTGATATCTATTTTATTAGAAGAGATGGTGGAGCTAAATTCTTCAAATAGTAAAGCCTACTATTGAAGGGCATTATAATGATAGACCACGATGGATGAGAAATACAAATAGTCAATTTTATATAAAATCTACTTGGTATGTTTTCAGGAAGAAAAAAGAGAAAAGAAGGGATTTTGATTATATTTAGAATAAAGCCTTACCTTTCAAATATAATTTCTTTTTATGGAGAGTGTGGCTAAGAAGGATCCTTACAGATGATAATTTGAGGAGAATGAGGATTCAATTGGTGTAAAGATGCTGGTGTTGTGAGGACAAAAAGGAGAAAACTATGTCACATATTTTACTAACAGCTCCCATAGCTTTACAGCTTTGGAGGCAGTTTTCTCATTTTGCAGGAATTAGGATAGACAATGTACAACTTTAACAGATGATTGTGTCATGGTGGATAATGGAATCAACACCAAAAATCAATAGCATCTGTAAAGCTGTACCATCCATAATTATATGGACCTTATGGAAAAAGAGAAACTCTATTAAATATGGAGGGATCATTTCTTAGTTTGCTCATTTTGTAGGAATTAGGATGGACAATGTACAACTTCAACAGATAATTGTGTCATGGTGGATAATGGAATCAACACCAAAAATCAATAACATCTATAAATCTGTACCAGCCATAATCATATGGACCTTATGGAAAAAGAGAAACTCTATTAAATATGGAGGGATCATTTCTTTTAACGGGATGGTGATTCAGTTTCAAGAAGTGCTCAAGAAACTGATCAAGAACCTTTATCCCTGGATAAAGTTAAAAAACTGCACATGGCCAGAGGTGGTGGACACTATGAGCACTTAAAAACCAAGACTCCACTATCATCAAGTGGTGTGGAAAAATCCTGAGCATCTACAACTAGAATGCAATAGAGATGTAGCTTGTAGAGCGAATGCAGGGATGAGTTTATATGGTTTTTGCATAAGAGATGAAAGAGGGGACCTGGTATGTACAAGAGCTAAGGGTTTGGAACTTGGTACAAATATAGAAGCTAAAGCTATTGCTATTAAAGAAGCCTTAGAATACTGTCGTAAGGAACTTTTTACAAATTTTATCATAGAGACAGATTCTCTGAGTCTTAAATACATGATTCTAAAGCAATGGAAATTCCTTGGGAACTTGTTGGTGTCATTGAGGAGATTGGGATTCTAATTTAGCAATTACAAGCTATTGTTACTCAAACATTTAGAGAAGGCAACTCAATAGTTGATTCTCTAGCAAATGAGGTAATAGAGACACAATATATGCAATAATACCACTCAAATCAACAACTAACATTGAAAACAAGGTGGCTTCTAAACATTGATAAAGACCAAATCCCACATATCAGGATCAAGACAAGGAGAATAATTCAGCAATAACCAATATAGTAGCATGCATATTTACAAACCTAACAGCGTGCATCAAACAGCAGCAACAACAGAGGAGATTAAAGACCACAGAAAAGAGGGTTTAATAGTAAGACTGGAAGGAGACAAACAAGAATCTTTGAACTCCAAAGCTAGGTGAACTGGATTCTGGTCATCTGAGGACCCAAGACCACCTGACAAGAAGGAAAACGAGAGGAATACTTTAGATTTGAAAACACAGAGGATGATTTTGCAAATGCAACATTTCTCACCTGAAAAGGAAGGAATGAATCTTCGAGTTCCAACGAAAGCACTCAGGGAGCATTTTTTAAGATGTCGATTTCAAGAAAAATGGGAAAATAAAGTGTTTGTTTGTCTTCAAACTTATCTTTATTAGGCAAAAAGGAGTCTTTTTAGCTCCCTTGTCTTATGGACCGCGTCTTGGACTGATGGTGTATAATTTTGGGTATTTGGGCCCTTTTTAATAAAATGGTCGTAACAAGCCACCAAAAATTCACTTAAAAAATATTAATATTAGATTAACAGATATACAATGACATGAAACTAACAACAATCTTACTTAGGAATTATCAATAACAATAACAATAATAATACAATTATAGAATTATTAATACCAAAAATAAGTAATTTTAATAATAATATTTAATTATCATAAAAACAATATTACTTATGATAATAAATTCTCAAATTAGTAATAAAATATTTAATTTGAAGTACATCTGTGTTAATCCTAGGCAACAGCATCAAAAATATGATGAGGCCAATATGTATAGGTTTTTCTGCTTGTACTTTGTTAGATTCTAATATAGTTAACGATATCATTCCCCAAGAATTAGAAGACCAATGCTACAGATTTGTAATATCTTGACTACTATTTGAGAGAACTAAATTGATGAAAGATGAAATTGAAATTATAGGTTACTTAAAACTAAAATAAATAACTTTTGAAAGTTTCATAATTAAAAAGAATTGGGAGTTATTGAATTCACTTGATAATATCATCACAATAAAAATTTTGTCTCCAAATATTTTTTTTCTAAAGGATAATTACTTATTGCTAATACAATTGTGTTTTGCTCACTAAAAATAAATAATTTATTAACACTTCATGAGGTACGTCAAATAACTAATTTAATTTTAATAACTATTTAAATCAAATATTTCTCCTGTTTGAATTGTGTTAAAGGGATAAAAGACCTCTTTCAATTAGTTCTTATATCAATAAACTTGTTATCCCTCCATGACAATTAGGATAGAAAGAAATAAGATAAAGATCCCTTTAATCAATAAACTTGTTTGAGTTAATTCCTCTGTAAAAAATTAGGATTTAGAAACATGTTCAGAGATTTTGAAATAAAAGATAACTAAAAATAATGTTCACTTTATTATTTTATTCATTAGATACCTTATAGTAATTTTACTCTATGAGAATTACAAAATTAATATAAAGGTAACTTGAAAAAATTGAAGAAAGGGTGTCTTTTAAGTCTTGAATAAAGGATTGGTGACATTGACCAACTTAAAGGATCAAACATAATTAGGAAACTTAATTAAGTTAATTATGGACTTGATTAATATTTTCAAAACTTTCTAATCTTTTCAAAAATACAAATCAACTCACACCCCTTTCCTCTCCAAATCAACTGTCACTCTCTTCTCTCTATCTTGACTGTTTCTCTCAAACTTCTCCCAACCTATATTTCTGCAAATTTCTCCCTTCAATATCCAGCGACTTTAACCTCCTGACAATAAATAGTTGAGCTTCGAGTTCTATTTTGACTTTCAACTGTCAATCGACGTGACAGCATTGCTCTCTGATGACAACAACTTCAAGTTCTTCATCATCCCTTTTCTTCTTTCACAGATAAAAAATTAGAGCTTTTTAGTTATTAATAAAAAGAGGAACTTGAGCCAACTTCTATTCTAGTATTGGTTAACAATTTTAATATTTGCTGCTTAAATTTGAAATGGGGATTGAAGTGAAACCTAATTTCTGATATTTCTTCTCTTTTCTTTCTGGAGTGAAATATGATTTTTTGTTGTTATTGTAGTTCTTGTTGTCGAATTGTTGATTCAATTTGTTGGTGTCTATTGAATTTTTTTAAAGTTTAATTTTTATTGTTTGTGTTTGTACAAACAAAATAATAATTTGGTGTTTTTAGTCACGGTTGATGTTCTTAGTATTTGTGTTATGTTGGTGTTGCTGGGTTGATTTGTTGTTGTTCTTGGTAAAAATAGTGTATTTGATATTAAATGGTTATATTGTTGTTGTTCTATTGAACAAAATCTTGATATTGATTTTTTTCCTGCAATAAATGAACCATCTGATGCAATAGTTGAACCATCTAAAACAACAAATAAACTATCTGATGTAACAGCTGAACTATCTAGTGTAACAGATGAATTATCTGATGCAACAGATGAATAATATTTTGGATAAAATCCTATCAACTATTCCAACAGGATGACATTTCCAAGACTTTGATTTCTCCTAACAAATAATCCATCGGTTGCGACAGATGACGCTTCTGTTAGAAGAAATCTAAAAAATATTGACAATTGATCTGTTGCACAGACCAGTCATCTGTTTCAACAGATGAATGATCTGTTGAAAGAAATTACAATAGTATAGAAAATGTTTTTGTTGTTTACAATGAATTACTTATCTGTTGCAACAGGTTAGTTATATGTTATAACAAATAACACACCTGTTGCAACATATGTGTGATCTGTTGGAACTGTTATTTTATTGTGTTGTACATGTTAGACTTACTGTTGTCCTTTTTTAACAATGGTTTAATCAATTATAATCTTTTTTATGTTCCTATTATTTTTAGACAATATGGCCCCAAAAGAAAAGAAACTGAATCAAGTCCAAGTAAAGGAATAAGTGAAGCAGCTAGGCTATATCCACCACTCTATGATCTTGCTTTACAAGCGTTATCTCAAACAGAAGAAGAATATAATTAACATGGGAATAAGGAATGTTTCAAAAGATATGATCCAAATGCCAATATCTCTTCCACTAAAGAGTTGGTCAAAACCTTCAGCATTGATAGTTATTCTATGAGAATACAGTGCGATGGTGCCACAAATTTAACTGGTGATTTCGTGGTTAAGTAAGCTATGGGAAAATCTTTTGACGCCATTAGAAAAATACTTCGAGACCAAAAATTGGATGTTTATTTCATAGACAGCTGCTTTAGGCAATATCTTAATTTGTCGGAGGATAATAATGCTCATTTCTAAATAAAAATGGTATATAATCTTCTCAAGTGTAGGTTTATGTATGAAAATAAAGATGAGATGGATGAGGTGTTGATAAATTACTATGGAATGCCTATTTATTTTAGTTGGAAGGAGTTTTCATAGTTACTGGACTAAAATATTATCCTCCTTCTCAAGTAATGCATGTCTAATCCAAAAAAAACACCCCACACACCCAAAAAAGGCAAAGGCAATTTAAGTGATGGTGATGACTTGTTGTCCCTTGTTGGTCCAAGATTCAAAAACAAAAATCTGATAGAGGCGTTGAAAGGTAAAAGACGTTCAAAGAAGCACAAGCAATCATTGTGCTTGGTTTGGTTTGTACAAAATATTCTTTGGGTGAGAGACGTTAACAACAACATACAACTTGGTTTAATAAATCCCTCTGAGGATCTGCAGGCATTTAACAACTATCCTTAGGGTTATGAAAGCTTCAAAATATCTGTCAAATATTTGTTGACTTCGTTAATGCCAAAGACAGTCAACTTATACAGCTTTTTATGGGCTTTCATGGTAAATATTTCATTTATTATGATTCATTTATTTTTTATTGAATAATGCTTTTGATTTATTAGCATTATTTTATAGGCTTAGACATTTGAAGTCATTCCTTATTTAAGACAACAATAAACTACCAGGAAAAAGTTTTGTCTAAGAATCCTGAGATGATTGTCGGCCAAAACTGATAAAAATGCAAAAATTTTTGATCTATTCAATCCCCCGAAGGAAGCAGTAAGTCTAATTCTAATTAAGTTTTTATTTAAATTAATGTTTTTTTAAAATTATTATAATATATGACTTATTTATTTTTGATTGCGCATCTGTGGCTTGTTCCGACCAATTGAGAGTTGAAGATGCCATTTTTTCTTACTTTTCAGTTTGTACAAACTTTATCGGACCCTAAGGTCATTAAAAGAATAAAAAAGGAATTGTTTGGAGAAACAACCATCACAAAAAAATAATAATTTTTTAGGATGGGCTTGTTGGTGGTGGTGGTGGAGGTGGTGATGGAGTTGTTTGTGGTGATAGTAGTGCTGTTATTGGGGATAATGATGCTCCTCTTGCAGTTTTTGAAACAACAAACCATTATGATTATGATCATACTAGTTTTACAGATTTTACCCCTCCGAGGAATGTTCTAAATGCAAATGTCAAGACTGCAAGGCAAAACATAATGGAGTGATTAATGTTATTAATGTGTTAACTGCTTCTGTAAAGAAATTGACATCTAAGAGGTGTTTCATTCCATCAAAGAGGATTTCACATCCATACACTCCATTAGAGATTAAGGCGGCTAAGAGAAGAAGAAATGAAATTTCCAAGGCATCATCAAGTATCAAAAAAAGCAAAATTGCAACTCCTTTGTCTTTATATTGCACTTTTGATCAATGTACAAGGGCCACAGGAGAGAAGCATAAGCTGAAAAGGTGAATATATATCATTCATTCCAGTAAAAGAAATAGACTACATATTTGTTTCAATAGATGACACATCCGCTGAAAATTATCAAACAGATATATGCATCTGTTGCAACAGTTAACTAACTTGTTGCATTGGATGCATTATATGTTGCAACATATGTCTCATCTGTTTTAGCAAATCAAAAGTTTTTTATTACTATTTTAATTTGTACCATCAGATGACCTATTTTCTGCAATAGATGAGTCATCTGTTGGAAAAAATTAAATCAAGACTTCCTACTATTTTGGTTTATCTAAATAGATGAGTCATATATTGCAGTAGATGGGTCATCTATCAAAAATTATCATACTGGTCTTTCTCCTATTTTAATTTATCCCAACAGATGATCCATCTGTTGTAACAGATAGTTAATCTATTGGTATAATTTAAAATATAGGGAAGACCTATTTGATATGCTAAAACAGATGAGTTATCTTTTTCCTTTTCTTGTATCTCTGTGATTAGCATTGACAATTTTGGATTTCCAGATGGATGTCATAGTAGAAGCTACTGCTGAACAGCATAATATCACAGATAATAATCCATCAATTGCTTCCAAATATGAAGAAAAAGTGACTCCTGTTAGTCTGGAAGAACGAAAGAATTACCCATTTGAAGGGTTCAACATCTCGGACAAGGCTATAAAAAAACTAACAAAGTTGATCAACGACTATTCAGAATGGATCGCCGATGGTTGTAAAATTTTTATGCCGGCAGGTGACAATCATTTTTAAATATATTGATTTATACAGTTCTTGTTGTAAAAATATAACATTAACACATATAAATCATGCAGAAAATAAAATAACGAACACTACAAAGTGAATTAATCAGGTCTTGGTTTTGACATGTTCGACTTTATTGTTGCATATCCCAGAATGAAAAATTGGTTCTATTTGATATCACAGCCCCAAACTTGATGAAATGGTGAGGTTTAAATGCCATACATCTTACTATTAATACTTTATTTAATTGTATCTATGTATTAATTTTATTGTCATGTAATCTAAAATATTTGGTAATATGTGCAACACATCAATGTCATTTTTACTACCTCTGAAAGAATGCCAAGTTGCAAATACAAGAACAATACAGATACACGACATCCAATTATTTGTACAAAGTTTACATCAATAATGCCTACTAGGTATTGTCAACAACAGCCAAAAGTTTTTCAAAATGAGGAATACTTAATCAACATTATCAAAGGTTTTAGCATTTTAGCTGGATTACCTTGGTATTTGATCGACAAAGTGTACATCCCAATTAATTGTGGTGATGAATTTCAATGGGTGTTGGCTGTCGTCGTTCTAAAAGAGAGGCGCATCTGAGTCGTCGGTAAGGAGACGTTTCGGATCGTCATCTGAGATACAAAAGTTGGCCAAAATATTGCCTACTTACCTTGATATAAGTGGATTTTTGGACCAAAAGTTTTATATTGATTGATCGGCGATTGAAACATACTGGGATAAAATGGGCAATCCATTTAATGTAGAATATGTTTAAGGAATCGCTCAACAACCCATTGGTAGCCTATAAGTATCAATCAAGTATCATGATTTAGTTTTATTTCATAAATTTACACCTACATTAACTGCAAGATATGGATTATCTGATTTTTACAAACACAGGGATCGAGGACTTTTTGTCGCTGCTACACCGAGTATTTGAGTGATGGATTACAAGTACCAAATGATGGACTTTATTTTTTTTATTACTCCAAAAAAGATGTTCTACTCTTTTATAGAAAACAGAGAAGCGAAAGCTTAGAAATTATACGCGAGCGTCATTAAAAATCCACAACGACTAAAGACGAATTTCATAGCACCAGATGAACAACAACTTATCTATATTGAGTAGATCCTTATAGAGTGAGTCTGTCAAGGTAATAACCTCTCCTTAGGAATTGTTGGCACCCAAACTTAAATTGTTGATTTATTGGTTGAGTAGATCTTCTGTACCCATAACAATTTTTTTACATTTCATTTATTTGTTGATTTATTTCATGTAATTTCTGAAGGCTTCGATTTATTTTATTTAGTCTATGTTATCCTTATATTTGAACTTATTAATTGAAATGGAATACTAGATTCAAATATTGCAATAGATAATGTATTTGTTGTAACAAATGACATATCTGTTGGAAATTATCAAACAGATTTAGACATATGTGCGAACATGTAGGTCAACTATTGGAAATTATCAAACAGATCTTCCTACTATTTTGATTTTCTCCAATAGATAACCTATCCGCTGCAACAGATAGACTTAAATATAAATATCTGGATAATGCAACATATGAACAATCTATTGCAACAGATAAACTATCTGTCAGAATAGATAGACTATCTATTACAACTGATAGATGATTTGTTGCATTATAAAAAATTCAATTTTCATTAAATACAGAAAATTGTCATGAAATAAAAACTATCATGGTGTATGTGTTTTTACATTTTCTTTTTTATACACAAGATTCAATCATTTAGTTAGTACCCCATAAGCCCAGACCTTTTGCATCCTTACCACAGTGTTGTTGCACAGAGAGATCATTGGGTTGGACATTTATGTACCAGTTAGCAAACATTCAATGTGTGCAAGTGCGTACAATTCGTATGCAGCACCGATTTCATTTTTTTGAAAGGCCTTTATCCTTGTTTCGACCTTCAAAATGCTATGTTTGCTTCAACCATTTTGCTAAAAAATGATTCATCAGTTTACTCTTCCTCAAAAAGTTGGGGAAGAATGCCAATAGTGGCCGCATCTTGGTAAAAAAATTGGCATCATCGAAGATAGGTAAGTTACATTCATAAACCTTCATCGTTCCTTCCTCGAGTAGTATCTCAAGAGCCAAAAAATATTTTACATCTACGTTCATGACTGCAAAAAATCTCTTTTCCTTGGTTCAGTCCTTGTCATGTAGATATGGCCTCTTCCCTCTAACATAATTAATCATATCTTAATCCCATTTGAACCCAAAAACTAATGAATCAAATCCTGGGCTATCGGGAGTTGACACTAAGCTTAATGAGCTCATCGTACCTATCTTTGAAATCATTGTAGAAGTTGAGGTCCATTATTTTATCACCAGCATCATAAGCATCTAGGTAGGCTGATTGCCTGCCCCTTATGATTTAGAGAATTTCATCAACATACTACGATATAAGAAGACAATTTTAATTGGGTTAGTAATTTTAAAAAAGAAAAAAATTGGAAAGATGCAACGGATGGTCCATTTGTTGCATAGGGTTCTCTAAATTTTTAATGGATTACCCATATAATATAACTTATGCAATAGATAGGTAATCTGTTACAATAGAACCACCACCAGTTGCACCAGAATACCCAATTGTTGCTATAGATGACGTAGTTTCTTCTTCATGGAGTAGATTAGAAGGCTAGGTTATAAAAAGTAAACTTACCGTGTCCACGTACCACTGCTCCATATCTGTCATCTTCTTGAAGTCTTGGGGGGAAAAGGTATTCATGGTGTAGGTTTTTATGTGTTGTTTGGAATTTATGGTCTTTTTCAGAATAGCCTTCTATTTGAGGTCAAGTTCCGCATATATGTCACCCTTCTTTAATGGTCCCTGAACTTTATCAACTTTTGGAGGAGAAGGATTTGAAATTCTTTTTGGTTTCATAATTAAGAGTATATATCTTATTGCTCCTTTCTTTTTCCTAACCTCCATTGTAAGAGTGTATGGCTCACTCACCTTATTGGATGGTATGACACTCTTCTTGGATTTTAATTACTCGATAGCCTGTAACGCCCCGAGTCTACACCTCAGATGTCATATGGTGCTTACGACCCTGAAGGACCACAAGACAACCCATTACTGGTACCTACTGTGAGAACTAAATAAGAATACTAAAATAATGCAGAAGTTAGGCTGAAGTGTTGTAAGGTTCATAAACTGAATACTGACAAATATAGCAACTAATAATAACATCTGAAAACTGAGTATTGTCTGAACTAGTCTAGTATGAAAAGCCTCTACTAAACTGTCTGATATGGAGTTGATGGAACAAGCCCCCAACTAACTCCAACTAATAAAATACTGAATATACTATAATACTGAAATAAATAATATCCTCAGTGGATGAGGACTCACTACTAAATCTGTTATTGCTAACTGAATTGGCTAAGCGCGGTCACGAATCTGAGCATCCAAACCTATGATATGATACATCATAGCGTAACAAAAGAGTAAGCGATTAGTACGTGAAATGTACTGGTATGATAGATGAGGTAAGGCTGAAATGCATAGGTTTATTTACATGAACAATAACGGACTGAGTGATATGAACATAACTTAATGAAAGTAAATGGATAACTGAAGCTACTGTAAACACTAGTTATGCAATACTATGCATATATATATATATATATATATATATATATATATTGTTTCAGAGATTTATACTGAAACTGAGTACTAAGTTCTGATAACTGAGAAACTGATATCTGAGATTACTGATAATTGGGTGACTATTTCTGAAATCCTGATTCTGTAGAACTAAACTAAGTTTTATACTGAAGACTGAAATTGAAATTGTGGAAGGTAATCATCTAACCAACATGCCCCTCTATGAATTAATTGATAACTCCAGTTGCAAGGGTCCTAATACCGTGCCACGGGTACTAACAAGCTAAAGACTCACCCTCATCTGGCAGGTGCCCTAATGAGAATGGTATGACCCTCAACTGGTATGTAAAACACCTTATCAACCCTCAACTAGCAGGTTGATATCTCAACCTATGCTGGCTACGTAGTTCTGGAATGCAAGGACTGCTACTAAGGATAACACCCTCTACTAACAGGTGAGCCCCAAACCTTGGGTTTGCTCAGTGTTAAATCCTACTCCCAACTGAATGACTGTGATTATTAGACTGAACAGAACTGGACTGAGTTTTACTAAGTTCTATAATTGACTGAGTACTACTGTTTATGACATTACTGAGACTATTCTGTAGCTACTGTGATCTAGGTAAATATCTAGGTTTTTCGGATATGGAATACCCCCAGGACTTGATAGAATCAATAGTAAAACATGGCACAATCTTGAAAGCATACTAGCTAGTCACTTAGTCATGATTCATTCATTGAGATATTATGTCAAACATTTGTAAGGCATAAACTTGTACATGAATGAGACACAGCTAACATATCGTGATTGCGCTATTTAATTCACATAGGCATTTTAACAAATACTTTGGGAGCATGACTATTTCACATAATAATAAACATGGATAAATATCATGGCTACAACATTCAACTTGAAAATTCAAGGATTCAACATGAGAATCACATAATCCACTACATATGTTATCTTAATTTCAAGAAACTTGTGACTAATCATAGATTGAAACCCAAACAACATCATGAACATACATACAATCTAATTCCAGTATGGAAATCATAATTCCAAAAACTTGTATTCTTGAAAAGGGTTCTCGGACTCCATGGGTGGTAAGGGCCCATGGATGAACACCTAACATACCTGGGAGGTTTAATTCTTGAAGATTCTTGATGGATTTCTTCAGATTGTCCTTGATTCTTGAAGGCTAGGGTTTTGCTAATTAGAAGAGAGAATGATCTTGGTTTGAGAGGAATTGAGAAAATGATAAATTAACTAGGTTATTAGGGGTTAATTAATGTGTTTAGATAGATTAGGGCCATGGAAAAAAACTAAATTATCCCTGAAAGAAATTAAAATTTACATCACTGGATTCCCAATTTTTTCCCTAACTGCGACGTAATGGCATCGCGGTGAGCAACTGGAAGTTGCTGAAACTATTTAAAAATAGACAATTACAAAATTACATTTTGGTGCGACGCAGTGGTATCGCGTCGGGCTACTGGAAATTAACAATTCTGAAATGGCACCTTGGCGCGATGCGGGCCAATTGTGGTACCTCACTGGAAAATGCCAATTGGGAACAGGACTCTACTACGATGTGCTGGAATCATAGTGTCTCACTAAAAACTAACAAATGCCATTTTGACCCTCACCGCAATGTGGTGCGTCTCAATTTGACATACTATTTCACTAAAAGTGTCATAACTTCTCACTCGAATATCGAATTTGGGCGAAATTTATATCATTTGAAAGATAACAGGATTTCCTACAAAATGATAGGTCTTAAGATAGAAAATTTTGAGTATTTTGAAAGTTTTCTGTAGGAATTCACGTGTACTGAGAGCTAACCTGAGCTAGAAAAATACGGGGTATTACAATATCTCCCCCTTAGGAACATTCATCCTCGAATGAGACTAATTAAGCTGAGAATACTGATGATTTAGTTTACATATTAAACATGCTCAACTGAAGCATGATTACATGACTGAAACTACTGATAAACTGAGTTTTCATACTGAACGTGCATAACTGAAGCATGAGTACATGGCTGAACTGATTCATGAATTTGAATGGATGACTGTCATAAGGATAATATGCAATGGTAATTGATACCAAGTTTGTTAAGGTAACTAATCATGGAACTGAGTAAATCTAAGAAATACAGTTACCTCAAGTTGAGAATACTAATGAATCTGAGGTCATTTATTGAACATGCATGAACGGGAACATGAGAACATAACTGAGTCTAAAATATGATACATGAACTGAATATCATTAACTGAACTGATTCCTTGAATACATGCCATGACATGGGAATGGTCATACGGCTGAGATTGGAATGAGAGATTCAACTTAGGAGTACTCATTACTTCAAACTGGATCTTGTTACATAAAGAGAAAATAGAAGGTTTAGACATGAAAGCTTAAGGGATTATAGTGCGCCTCCCCATTGGGATATTATGTCCCCCGAAGGATGTTGACTTGGTTGAGATACTGAGGAAGGGCTGAGACGATGCATGGGGCACCTACAAACTGAATCGTAACTAAATATCTAGGATCTGAAACTGAGGCATGATACATGAATTGATATGAACTCACAACTACCAGGATGCTCCAACTTTAAATAGTCATATTCATGAGACGTCGGATAGTACGACTAGATGGAAATATGAAAAACCATACAAACTTTTCCGTTTGACTGCTAAACTGAATTGTTGGCTTTACAGACTAACTCATGCTGAAAACTTATACTCGACTGGAGCATTTCTTTTGACACTCTTTCTATAAAGTTCTAATGACTTTAGGGAGCAAGGAATCTTGGCATGGTCTGAATAAGACATCTGAATAAGAAATCACAACATTGCTAAAATTCTATAATATGGAGCAAGGCCTATGAAACATCATCTAAGATAAGAGTTACCAAGCCTTATGCACTGAAACTACTAACTTGCAATCTTAGCCCCGTTTCTACACTATTCCCTCAACTATAATTTCTACTTCAACACTGCACTTCACTTGAGGCTAATTAAAATATTCACATGGGCACTGATAACTCTACCTACTGAGGTCTAAGTTAGACTGAATTCTCCCACTATGTTCAAGACTACTCAAATCTACAAAATACACACATCCTAATGTAGTACTAGCCTAAGTCATGAATTTAATACACTCCACATTTCATAACTTCCCATCTCCTAAATAATTTTGATTTTTTTCCTTTAACAACTAAATACAACCTCCTACTAGCCATTCACTACACGAAATGCATTTATTCGCTTACACCAACATGACATTCAAGCCTATCTTCATAACTACAACCTTATGTAAAATAAGCATGTAATAATCTTTCTTTAACATGAAACATGTAATCTCTCCTATCTAAGCAATTGCTCATCACTACAACATTTCATAAGGAGAGTTCACTGAAAGTTTAAAACATGAGGACCAGAAGCATGAATGGATACTATACAGAATTTGACACTTAACTGAGGCCTAAGGAATAGAATATTAGTATCATGGATTTATCAAGAGATCTAAAATAAGGATATACATGACATAATATGAATTTAGCTGATCATCAGGAGTGTAGCATGAGTTATGGGAACTAAGCATACTGTAAAGCATGAGTACATGAGTTGCATGACCTGAGTTTAGAGTTTCTATATTCATGGAATATGATTCGTAACACTGAGTGAAATGGAACTCCTTATACTAGGAACTATAAGCGTACATGATTTTCGATAATATGCACGAATATGAGCTATGATCATAGAACTGACATGTAAGGCATGAGTAGATATCGTGATAGCTGAAGTACAAAAATTTGTACTGAGGTAAAGATAGGTTGGGCATCATCCTCTCCACTGCTTTTCAACACATACTGACATTACTACTAAAATCTAAAAGCCTGACCTGGTTTCTTGGTCTACCATCTCCCCCTTAGCTTAAAGCCATTATTCTAAGTCAGTGAACCACTTAATAAACTCTAAATCGAACTGAAACCACTTTACTCTAGAGTTTGAGATATAAAAATACTCATAAACATTAAACTCATCCTGAAGGACTACACCTGATAATATAAGGTCTACTGCTAGTACTTTCTTCTGATACACAATTCTTAGCTTTTCATTGCCCCAACAATCATCATATAGAAACATCAACACTGACTAACTTAGAATGCTCATCTCTTCTTTCTACAGCTCAATCTTCAAAGATTCAAACTTAGATTCTAACATATAATATGAATACCCCAAGTCTTTGATAACCAAACTACTTTCATCATAGCCTACACATACTACATCCACAACATATGTTTCAAATCAACAAACTTAAATTTTTACATATATTATTCAAGCCTACTGATTCACTTTTTGTACAACTAGCCCCATGAATATATAATCTGCTCAAATTTAGATAACACTATCCCAACCCTACTATTGTTGCTAAACTCCTCGATTCATACTTCTAACTCTGGGTTACATGTTGTCATAGGACTCTAAAAAGAATCTGGAAACACGTCTGACTCTTAAGTACTGAGGTACTACCCCTTCATTTAATGATTGGTCCATCAGGAAACTGAAACTGAACGACTCTATTACTAAAATCAACTGAAGGGATTTTCTAGAATACTGTAATCGAGCAATTTCTATATACTCATCTAGATGGAATAGGTTTAACTACTGGGGTAGGCACTAAGAAGGGCTTTACAAGAGTATTAGGACTGACACCAAAATTAATAGCTATATACTAAGTTACAGTAGAAAGTAAGACTTTGGGGTCTAATAAAGCATACATAAGAATATGAAAGGCATGTAACATACCCATAACTACATCAGGAGAACTTTCCTGATCATGACAAGACTGGAGTGCATATAGTTTATTCTGGTGTTAAGTGCTGGTATCACTGGAAGTGACGCCTTACTGAGTCAGCCGACTGGATGGGACTGGAGGATGGTTAGACTAACCTTGTTGGCACCAACCCTTTCCCCTCTAAGACATTACTTTACACTCCCTATCCTGTGGCCTAGCTTACCACATCCAAAATGCATACCACTACCAGCTCTACACAAACCCTAATGATTTCTACCATATTTCTATCAAAGTGGGTTGGTACGCCTCTTTTCATGCTACCCTGAGACTTAGATCCTAACGTGCTATCTCAACTATTATTTCTAAACTTTAGCACTAGCGTACTAGCTGTAGAAGAATTTGGGGCAGAGAATTTCTGATGGAATTAGAAGCAGTTACCACCCTCTGACCTTGGCCTAAAACTACTTATTCTAAATCTCTTATTCTCTTGATCTTTCTTCCTACAATTTCCCCGCTTGCTCTACTGCGTATGAACCCCAAGCCTAGATAGAACAATAACCTATAGGTTGTTCTAAGCAACTACTGAATAAGCTAAATTAGAGAAAGCGTCTCTGAATTCTGTGTGGGAGCCTTTGAAGGCCGCCCACGGGATGCGCTGTACGATAGTAGTTTATGTTAGTTGCTTATCCGGTGCCTTCTTTACGACTTTCGACCAAATTGAAGAAACTCTTGTTTAGTTAGGACGTCGTTCCCGTCCCTTGTGGTGCTTTTTCAACCCTTTGTTTCGCAACTATCGTCTTTTAGCTGATTGATGAGTGTCAAAGATAGACGTGGAGACGTGCTCATTCAAGGGATGTTCCTGAATGGGCGGAGGTGCTGGCTGATTTTCATTCCTTCTTCCGTTAGCTTTTCTGGGAGGCAAGTTCTGTAAATGGAATAAAGAGTTGGATTATACTGAGAGTTTAAGTTGAGCTAATGCTCACTCGCATGACATGAATACTGAATTAAGGGCAACTTTTTCCAAAATGCCTTGTAGCCTCTTATTCATAAGGGTGGCGCACTTCACACCCATGTACAAAACTCTACTTTACGTAGATTTTAAACTCCCTAGGACTCTATTGAACCTTAGGCTCCAATACTAGGTTTATAACGCCCTGAGTATGCACCCCGGATGCCACACAGTCCTTACAACCCCAAAGGACCACAATCTAACCCATGAGTGGTACCTGCTGTGAGCACTAAATAAGAATACTGAAATAATGTAGAAGTTAGGATGAAGTGCCATAAGGTTCATAATCTGAATATTGATAAATATAGTAACTGATAATAACATCTGAAAACTGAGTATTGTCTGAACTAGTCTAGTCTGAAAAGCCTCTACTGAACTGTCTAAATATGGAGTTGATGGGAAAAGCCCCCAACTAACTCCAACAAATAAAATATTGAATATACTATAATACTGAAAATAAATAATATCCTCGATGGATGAGGACTCATTACTAAATCTACTGCTACTAACTAAATCTGGCTAAGCACGGTCAGGAACCTAAGCATCTGAACTAATGATATGATACATCATAGTGCAAGAAAAGAATGTGTAATCAGTACATGAAATATACTGGTATGCTAGATGAGGTAAGGCTGAAATGCATGGGTTCATATGCATGAACAATAACTGACTGAGTGATATAAACGTAACTGAATGAGAGTACATGGACAACTAAGCTACTGTAAACACTTGTTATACAATACTATGCCTATACATATATACTATTTCTGAGATTTATACTAAAACTGAGTACTGAGTTTTGATAACTGAGTAACTGATATCTGAGATTACTGATAATTGGGTGACTATTTCTGGCAATTCTAATTCTATAGAACTGAACTGAGATCTATGCTGAAGACTAAAATAAAACTGTGGGAGGTAATCATCTAACCGACATGCCCCTCTCTGAATTGATTGGGGTCCAACCTATAACCCCAGTTGAAAGGGTGTTAATACCATGCCACGGGTACTAACAAGCTAAAGAGTCACCCTCATCTGACAGGTACCCTAATGAGAATGGTATTACCCTCAACTGGTAGGTAAAATACCTTATCAACCCTCAACTGGTAGGTTGATATCTTAACCTACGTTGGCTACGAGTTTTGGAATACAGAGATTGCTACTAAGGATCATACCCTCTACTGACAATTGAGCCCCCATCCTTGGGTTTGCTCTGTGCTGAATCCTAATTTTAACTGAATGATTGTGATTACTAGACTGAACTGAATGGGACTAAGTTTTACTGAGTTCTGTAACTGACTGAGTACTATTATTCGTAACATTACTAAGACTATTCTATAGCTACTGTGATCTAGGTAAACAGCTAGGTTTTTTGGGTATTGAATACCCTCAGGACTCGATAGTATCAATAGCAAAACATGGCACAATCTTGAAAGCATACTAGCTAGTCACTTAGTCATGATTCATTCATTGATACATTATATCAAACATTTGTAAGGTATAAACTTACAAGTTTCAATATATTTTATTGAGTCAAATTATATTACTTGAAAAAAGACTTACTGCATCATCCGAGAGGTTAAAGAGATCAACCTCCTTAATTCTTATGTTGCTCTGTGCATCCAACCACCTAAGGATTCTTGGATGAGAAAGCTCACTTGGGTAATCCTTGATTCTTGGATGAGAAAGCTCACCTGGGTAATCCTTGACCTGCTTTCGTAGGGGAGATGTCCAAGCCTAAAAAATGTAAACAGGAAGCAAACCAAAAAACGTCATAATAATTATTCAATATAAACTAATGCAAGAGTAAGTAAATAGTAATTAAATTTACCATGAAATCCCAAGGAAAGTAGTACAAGGTGATCATCCTTCAGGATGGCTTTTTCAATATATATTTGACAGTCAAGTTGTAGCTTCCATATCCCCAGGGATAATTGTTGAATTTCTCAAGATCCTCAGCAAGCTCCAACAGATCATTTTCTATGACTTTGTTGACATCTCTTGCCAATATAACAGAATGGGTAAATCGAACTAAGCATAATTTCTCATTGTACATCTTTGGTATGGCGTTATTCTTGAGATCTTTTAACAATATCAAGGCTCTGTAGTCAGATTGAGCAATGTACAATAACCCGTCTATGTTTTCCTTGCATTTGTTAGCTTTGGTGGGTGGTCGCTTGGACAATACCTTGCCTTTATTTGATGGTGGTAGTTTGGTTGTCCTGCTTGCCTTGGACTTTTTGCTGGGTGCTTCCTTGATGAGAGGTTCTTTTAGACGACCGCATCCCAATCCTGTCTCTATGTCAAACTTTTTCATACCAAAACAAACTGGTATGCCATAGTAGTTGATCCAAATTTCATCCATCTTTTTTCCCCTCCTTCAAATCTTTATCATTCCCCACGTACTTGATCCTGTGCTTGAGAAAACCATATACCATGCTCATTTGGAAATAGGCATTGCAGGTAGCTCAAGAAAGTGACGAAATCAACTCTTCTTAAAAAATTTCTCTAGTTTTTCCTTCTACATAGTATCCCTAAATTCATCAAAAGGCTTCCTCAATAAAGATTTAACTACAAAATCACCAGTTAGTTCTGCAGGGTTATCTATCGGCATCTCAACGTGAAACCTGTCAATACTAATAATTTTGATAGGATCATGCATGGATTTTGATCTTAATTCATGCCCCAATATATACACCTAAAGAACAAGCTGATAAAATAGCAAGCCGGGAGCCCACCCAAAAAACAAGGTAAGGAAATTATAAGTCGAGAGTCCGCCTGGAGAACAAGATGATAAAATAGCAAGTCGATAGCCCGCCCAGAGAATAGGGTGATGAAATTATAAGTCAGGAGCCTGCTTGGAAACAGAGTGAGAAAATTGCAAGCTGGGAGTCTGCCTGGAGAATAGGATGATGAAATAGCAAGTTGAGAGTTCGACAGGAGAACGGGATGGTGAAGTTGCAAGTCGGAAGTCCAGGATGATAAAATTGTAAGTCAGGAGCCTGCCCGGAGAACTGGGTGATAAAATTAAAAGTCATGAAACCGCCTGGAGAAATTATAAGTCGAGTGTCCACCCGAAGAATAGGATAATAAAATTACAAGTCGAGAGCCTACCTGGAGAACAGGGTGATAAAATTGAAATTCAGGAGCCTGCCTGGAGAATAGGGTAAGGAAATTGTAAGTCGAGAGTCCACCCGAAGAATAGGATGATTAAATTACAAGTCAAGAGCCCGCTCAAAGAACAAGGTGATGAAATTAAAAGTCAACAAATTAAAAAATAGCACGTCAGGAGCCTGCCTGGAGAATAGGGTAAAGAAATTGAAAGTCAAGCAACAAGGTGAAGAAATTGAAAGTCAAGCAACAAGGTGAAGAAATTGAAAGTCAAGCAACAAGGTGAAGAAATTGAAAGTCAAGAAACAAGGCGAAGAAATTGAAGGCCAACAGATTGAAGAAATAACAAGTCAGGAGCCCGCCTGGAGAACAGAGCGAAGAAATTGAAAGCCAAGCAACAAGGTGAAGAAATTGTAATTCAGGAGCCTGCCTAAAGAATAGGGTGAAGATTTTCAAATTCGAAGTCAAAAATTAGAAGTCCCACATGAAAAAACATGGTTAATATTCTAATTCATCTTCAACACCATATTTTTCATGAAAGAAGAATCTATTTTCAAGTTCGATTTCAAGAAAATCGGATATGTTACCACTTGAGAAAGAATTAAAGACTCAAGACAAGAATTAGGAGAAGTTGTACAGATAATATTTTTGTAATTTCATTTATTTGGTTAACTTGTAATTCTCATTTTTTATGTAATGACATATCCACGAATTGAAACCTCAATAAGACCTCGCTCAACTCTCCAACTTAGTATAATCCTTCCTTTTTAACCCTGGGAACTATAGATGATCTAATGTCTACATAACCTGGGATAGATATGATGTCCAAAATTAGAACTTGGTTATACTCTGTCCTTTTGTTTCTTCCTTTTGAATAATGGTCGGGTCAAATTCTGTCTCGTTGTCTACTTCTTTGTCTGAAAACACTTTGTGCTTACAACCAAATAAAGGCACAATGTAGACACATGAATTCGACCCTTCCGAGTGTTACGTTGTCAACTCACCTATCGACATTCACTACACCCTCACATTACCACACTCCCTCACTTATTCAATAAATTTTCCCACAAGAAAACAAAATAACAAACTCTAACAAATTTAATCCCTAATATTCCCTTACACATTATCATCGTAACAAATTAACCACTTTTCCTATTAAAATTTGACAACTCACCACTCCACCTCACACCTTCACCCAACCTATGTACCCCTTAGGCCCCCTTTCTCCCTTCATATTTTTTATTTCTCTTTCACCAGGATACAGGGAGGAGACACACACTCACACAAGAAATTCCACACACACTCTCAGCTCTTTATACATGCACCCACCATCAGAAAAACACACACATACACCCATACATCAAAAAGACAAACTCAAAGCCTAATATACGTGCACACACACATTGAAGAGAGAAAAATAAGGTAAAAGGGATAGGAAAGATGAGAAAATGGAGAGAAAGTTGAGGAAGAGAGATCGATTGAGAGAGAGGAAAAATGCAAACGTAGCATGATTGTTTTCAATGAGTTCTCACCGGAAATCTATTGGATTAGCCACCAGAAAACACCTCTCAGTCATTGTTTGTTACTATTTCAGCGAAACCCACCAAAAAATGATGCCACTAGCTCCACTCTTCCCAAACCCAACCCGAAACCGCGTTATTATTTGTATTTTATTTGAATTTGCATATCATTATTTTGGGTTGCTTATTTTCTTTGTGGATTTATGATTTAGGTTTCGTTTTAAGGTTTTTTCATTGATTTGATTTCTGTTTGGGTTTGTGGTTCTCAATACTGGGCTAGTTTCATTCATTTTAAGGATGTCCATCAGTTCCAAATATGTCTGGGTTGTATTTCTCGATACTTGAGGTTTGATTCGAGGTTCTTCGATGCGGATACCATCTTTTCATTTGAGTATTTTTTATTTTCAAAATCTTAAAATCAAGGTCCAATTCAACTCTTTCCCTCTCTTTATTTTGTTGTTTATCATATTGGATGCATTGAATTGACATGGGGTGTTAGTTGATTTGTGTTGTAGTACCAAGTGGTTTGTTTTGATTCGTTGTTGGTCCCTTTGGCTATGGATTGAGTGATGTAATGACATCTCTTTTGAGAGTTATAACTAGTTGTTTAGGGCGAAAATTAAAAATTGATAAAAATATGAATATTGGTTAGTTCGATTCATTTCTTGTCGTTTAATTTGAAATGATGTTATTTTTTATCGAACACGATAGTACCATGATAGGTCAAAATGGGTAGGCAAATAGTAGGTTGGGTAGGTAAAATTTAAGGTTTGTGGTTGGTTGAATGTTCAAAATGTTTGTTAAATGGTTTTGTTTTATCGCATTTGGATTAATTGTACTCATTTGGGTGGGGAATGCCCCGAGGTTATTTGTATCATTCCATCTGGAGAATGCCTCAAGAGAGTTGTACTCAAATACGGTGTGTGATCAAGACCCGGAATGTCGGGTGGAGCTTAGTCTAGGGCTAGTTTAGATTAGGGTTTACATTTTTGCATTTCTTTTATTTTTGGTACAATATAATTTGGACTAGACACTATTCTTTCAGATTTTGATTGTTTGGTTGTTTGTTTTCTTGTTTATGTGTTTTGTTGGTGTATACATTTCATAATTTCATACTAGCCGATATAGTTCATAAAGCGACCATGGTAGAACCATGGAACTGAGGGATGCCTAACACCTTCCTCTCGGTCAACAGAATTTCTTAACCAAAATCACTGTTCGTGGACCAGTTTTGAAAGAGTCAAAAATCGTTTTGAAAAAGGATTTCCAAAGGTGACTTGGCAAACCAAATTTATGTCAAGTGGAGACTCTGAGTTTCGATTGTTAAAAGTCATTTTTGAAATAAATTATTTTTCTTCTATCACTTTATAATAAAACCCTTTAGAAACTTATAATTGGTTAAAAAAAAAAAGGATGTGACATTATTAAAAAAAAATGATGTTTGGCCATAAAAACTCCAAATACAATTTTAAGTTCTATTTGAAAAGTAAAAACAAGTCTTAAATTGTTTTCATTTTTTTCTAATTTCAACTTTTATAGTTAAAAAAATCTTTCAAAAAGATATGTCCAAACAGAATTCCTATTCCAACTTCAACTCCAACTCTAAATATTTTTTATGGTCAAACCCCTAAATTTATTATTATTTCAAATCAACTCCTACTTATTATTTATTATTCACCAAATTTATCATTTGATCAATAAATATTGTATTATTTTAGAATAGTTTTATGATAGTGTATTATACTTTTGTTATGAACTTTGACTTATTTGGTAAGATTGTATAATAATTCAGACAATTTTGAAAGTTTTATAGCTTAATGATTTTTTATGTTTATAATTAAAAAAAATACAACTTAAAATCCCAAATTGCATGCACCAACAACACCTCAACTTATTTTATATGATTTCATATCATAATTTCAAAGGGAAAAGTCATCCTTTCCACCCTAAACTATATCCGAAAAGTTTAAGACACACCTAAACTATTGAAGTGATCTAATGCACACCTAAATTACTTAAAAGTGAATTTTTTACTCCTAAATCTGATGTGGAAAAAAATAAATATTTAAATAAAAAAGCGCGTCTAAATCATAAATCAATGCAAAAAATAAAAATTAAAATATTCCCCTCCCCCCAAGCATCGCATCTCCCCTCACCCACCCCCAAGCCATTTTCTTCTTCATCACCCCCACCACCACCCCCAAACTCTAACCTCACCTTGACTAACACATCTTCTTCAACACCAACACCCTCAAACTCCAACCCCACCCCTAATTAATGCACCTTCTTCAAGATCTATTTTCATTATTAAAAAATATATGCATATTTTATCTTATGAAAGAAAATTTAAAAAGATTTTAAATGTCACCAAAAAAAAAAATTAATGAGCACGCAGCTCTTCCTTCTCCCCATCTCTATGGTAACTTCCTCCTTGAATTAATAGTGTAACTGTTGAAATTTAAGGCATATCAATTATGGTGTTTAACTACCTAAAGGGATTATACATCATTTTACATGAATACACCTTAATGTTTTCATGTACAAAAGATATTTTAAATGTGTGTAACTTTTAAATTTAATTAGATTTTAAAAAAAAAATTAAGTCATAAATTTAAGAAGTGTTCCATGACCGCATAAAGTACAAGTAATTTTATGACCGTGCCAAGCGAGGCTAACTTCACTAGTATATACATGTAAGAGTCATCGTATTTTTGTAACAGTAATGGAAATACCCCCTACTTATTTTCAAATTAATTGGTTTGCTACAACATATGCAAACAATGGCAGATTTCTTTGATGCTCACTATGAATTTCTTGATTTAGCAGCAATTGCTATAATCATCAAAAAATCTATAGTTAAATTTTTCTTTTTAAGTGGTAACCATATTATTTTAGTAAAAAAAAAAATTTCTTAGTCTTTTTATTTCTTTTTTACACGGTCAAAAATATGATTATGTTAAATAAGGTAACAAATGTATTATAAAGGGTCAAATATACCCCTTAACTTTGAGAAAAGGTCTAAATATACCCTCCGTTATAAGTTTGATCCAAATATGCCCTCGCTGTTAAAGTTTAGGAGCAAATATACCCCTAAACTTTGAGAAAAAAGTCCAAATATACCCTATGTTACAAGTTTGGCCCAAATATGCCCTCGATGTTAAAGTTTAGGAGCAAATATACCCCTTAACCTTGCGAGAAGGACCAACTATACCCTCGATTACAGCCCATAACCTAACCCACCAATTTGGACCAACCCATAACCCGACACAAATTTTGTTTTCTATCATTGAGGGCCCTTTTTCCAGTAACAAGACAATATCTCTAGTAGTCATCTAAACGAAGATGATTCTTTCCATTTATCTAGCCTTCGGAGGAGAAATTATGAATCTATTCTACAAACCTAACTGTGTAACTTGAGGCATCAAATATGTCTATTAAAGTGATTCTACTCTGCCCCTCGAGAAGTTTGTGGTAAAAACTGTCGATATTACTTTCAAAGATTGAAACAAGGCGTATTTCGGATATAAGAATTCATTTATTGGGGGTCTGTCTCTCTCTTAGGAGCTGAAATAGCTAGAGAAGTCATGACCCTGATTCTTCCATATTTTACAACTGTTTTGAAATATTTCAGTAGATTAGAGTCCTTCATGATAAAATCAAACAACATGGAAACAAACCAAAGTTTAAAAAATACAATATCAATACAATATTTGAAGCAGAACACACTGGTAATAAGAAAAATGCAACATTAACATAATATTTAAAGATTCATTGAACTGATGAAATATTTCTATAATATTATAAGATTGAAATTTTGATAAACAAATTTTGGGTCGGTTTATAGGTTGGTCCAAATTAGTGGGTTAGGTTATAGGTTGTAACAAAGGGTATATTTACTCCTAAACTTTAACACCAAGGGCATATTTGGACCAAACTTGTAATGGGGGGTATATTTGGACCTTTTCGCAAAGTTAAGGGGTATATTTGCTCCTAAACTTTAACACCAAGGGCATATTTGAACCAAACTTGTAACGGGGGGTATAATTGGATCTTTTTGCAAAGTTTAGGGGTATATTTTCTCCTAAACTTTAACAGCGAGGGCTTATTTAGACCAAACTTGTAACAGAGGGTATATTTGGACCTTTTCACAAAGTTAAGGGGCATATTTGATCCTTTTCCCTTTAAAATAAAATATTTCATGTGAGATGGCATTCAACTATAAGAGTAAGAGGTTTTTATTGAGTAAAAGTAAATTGGGATTAAAAAAAGGTCCAATGGATATAAAAATCTTCTCGTCTTTTCTCTGTTTGAGCAGGTTAATTTTACCTTGAGTTGCACTAGGAAAATGGGCCGAGGAAGGATACTCATGCAAAGTCTAACAGAGTAGATGTGGGATACCAAGGGAAGATACTAGTAGCTGAACGTATATTGGAAGAAGTATGGCTGCCACTTGCTGCAATCAAGGAAATTCAAAAAATCCCACCAAATCAGATTGTCCGACACCGATGAAGGAAGGCTTAGTCATATCTGGTGAGAGATGATATTCATAAAAGAGGTCAGGGAAGTGCTAGAAATTAGAGGCTCGAAAAAGAACCTCTAAGATTTTAAAATCATCTAGCACAACGAAAATTGAAACTCACCCCAGCTAGTGAAGAGCCCAAGAATTGAACTAACTTCCTCTCAATGAACAAATTAGTTACTCGAGGAATGTCATTAGGGTTTGTCCTTCCTAGCACTCAGAATGGGAAAGTGCTTGGTACGTGATGAATATAAATTATTCATGTATTTTAATATATAAAAATAATAAGTTTAAACAAAAAACATGAATAAATATATTCAATTCTCCTATATTTTCTAACAAATCTTGCTTGGGGGAGAATGCATGAGAAACAAGAAAAACATAGAAAGAAGATATAAGGCAAGGAAAGAAGATCCATCCACTACAAATTCATCAACGACTACACAAGGACATGAAAGACAAAATCATGAATGTTCTTGTAAACCCTTTGAATTTCTCACCAAAGATTCATGATAATTGTTATGCTAAAATCTCACCAAAATTACATAATAAATTATGATGTTAAATTCTCATCAAGATCTCATGATATATTGAAAATATCTTGTAAATCTCAACAAGTTCTAAGAAGAATTTTTCTATAAATAGACATATATTGTAGAAGAAAGAAATCAACCAATTATCATTTATTAGTATTTCAATTTTATTTTAGTTTTCTGAGTTTTCTAAGGATAAAGGAAGAGTTTGCCTTAGTCACTTTCTCTAATTATTTTCTTTTAGTAAGAATATATTTTTTTTCATTCTAGTTTTCCTTACTCCATAATGGTGTGATCTCTTTCTGTTGGGGTAGTTGATATATATATATATATATATATATATATATAAACTTTTCATTTATATTTTAAACTGTGTTGGAGTACTCATTTTTAATTAAATATCATTATGACCTTTATATATTTTATCACTAAGTTACCTAGGAAATTTAGCTAAAAGTGATAAAAGAGTTTTGAAATGATGTAGGTGACTCAAGGTATAAAAATTGAGTGTAGGTGATAATTACTTTATTAGTGATTAAGAAAGTTGACAAAAATTGAGAATAGCCCATAAGTTTTTTAATTTATACTTTGATCCAAGTAAAACCTAATATAACTAGAAACGGAGGGAAAAAACGCGCATTTTCTCTTCTCTTCTCATTATTGTTGTTTTCTCTCTCTTCGCCATTTTTGTTATTCATTGTTGCTGCTACTTTATTCATCATCTTGTGTTTTATTATCATCTTCTTCTTCTTTATTGTCATCATTATCTTCTTCTTATTTACCATTATTGTTGTTGTTACCGCTACTGCTGCTACTTGACAAATTTTTTAAGTCAAATTTAGTTTCGTACATCACTTTGGCATTACTTCATAGGCGATGTTGGTAGGTAAAATTATGATTTTTAGTTGAATTTCTCATATGGGTACACTACTACTGTTGTTTTTAAAACAATGGATAGAACCAGCACATAAACCCAACAAAAGATTTATTTGTTTCAAAAGATGACTCATCTGTTGCAACGAAAGACTCATATGTTGGATTCATATTTATGGTTCTACAGTGGTGCAACATAAATCAAACATATAGGTCATATGTTATGACAAACGAGTTATCTATTGCAATAGAGGAGTCATCTGTTGACACATATTACTCATCTGTTGCAATAGAACCTGAAGTTGTTTTAATAGATGTGTCATCTGTTGCAACAGGTGAGCATTTTGTTGCAACAGGTTAGTGATATTTTGTAATAGTGACTTATGTATTGGTATCAAATTTAAAGGTTTTGTAGTACATCCCAATAGGGGATTCATCTGTTGTAATAGATGTATAATCTGTTGCAACATATGAGTCACCTGTTCTAACAGATGACTCATCTGTTGGAATCAGCTTCAGGTTCTATAGTACTGTAACATGAATTACCAATAGGTGAGTCATCTCAACATATAACTCACCTGTTACAACATACTATTTACCTGTTGCAACATATTACTGGGGTTCATGTTACAGCACTATAAAATCACTATTAATTTTACTACGATGTCATTATTAACTTTTTTTAACAAATGTATTTATTTAGGTACCACTAATAGAGGGATCAATAACAATAAGGGTGGATTGATATAGTGAATAGATCGAGAAGAGCAATTGATATGTATGCCGTTGAAAGGAGGGTAAAATACTAGAGACGATAGTTATGACAGCCCAAAGTGATATTTCATATGATGATTTTGTTAACTTAGTCATCAGCTATTGTAGACTGAATTGTTAATAGAAAGAACTCATCATCAACTACATGCACAGCTCCTTTGAAAATCAGAGGGTACTATCTTTCAAGATAATCAATCAGGTTCGGATGTATGTTTATCTTAGTGATTCATCTAGGCCGGTGTTAAGGGTTTACGTGGTTGAAAAATTGAGAGAGAATGAGAATCAGAATATAGAAGCTGAAGAACAACAAGACATCTTTGATGATAAGCTGGATGATCTGGACATGAAAATTCCAGATAATGACCAAACACCTACACCCGTTGTTGCGAGCAATACGGTGGGCAGTTCTTCTCAATCAACACAGTCGGGCAATCGTTAAGATAACAAGACTGGATTTTACAAGGGAATGTCAGTCAAATATAAGAAATAACTATCTACTTTGTTTATTGCTTGCTTGAAAAAAGATTTCAGACTAAAGAAGGTGATTAATTCGAGCAAAGTCTTTTCCTTTAGATGTGCTAATCCAAACTGCAAGTGGTGGCTGGGGACTGTGAAATACTTAAAAACTAATAGATTCATCATTAATTTTTATGAAAAGTATCACACATGTGGTTCGAAGCACATTAAAATCCAAAATCCTCACGCCACGATAAAGGTCCTCGGTCAATATTTCCAGAATAGATTACCCAATGGTAAAGGCTCTTCTACAAGTGATATGGCCAATCAAATTCTTACAAAATTAGTTGTTATAGTCAGTTATCGGAAGATATATACGGCCATGGGTATTTCTAAGCACTTGGTTGGGGGACACAAGAGCACGGGTATGCAGTCCTTGATGCCTACCATTACATGCTTGAGTCCACAAATCTCAAAAGTAAGACGGTGTTGCATGTTGATGAAAATTGAAGGTTCCAGTATTTTTTGTATCATATGGTGCTTGGATTCTTTGTTTTCAACATTTGAGAAAAGTCATAGCCATCGACGAGACTTTCTTTAGGAGTAAGTATAATGGATCTTTGCTAGCGGTGGTGGCACAAGATGCGGAGAGTCACACCTTTCCTATCGCTTTTCGTATAGTGAACAAGGAATGTGATGCCTCATATAGATATTTTCTTTAAAAAATACGAAGCTACATTGAAGATACCAAAGAGTTGTGTTTTATTTCAGATAGGCATCCAAGTATGAGGCATCTTGGAGATAATACTCGAAACAACTTTCACAACGAAAGGGTCGTGACCCGTTTTTATAGAGCAGCTAAAACATATAATAGAGATGAGTTTTTTGAATATTTCAATCAAATAATAATATGCATCCCAAGGCAGTAGAACATCTCATACGTATCTGTTTCGAGAGATGGAGCCGGCCATTTTGTCTGAAAAATAGGTACATTTTTATGAATTAATATCTTGTTTGAGTTATAAGTTTAGTATAATGTCGTACTAAGTAATTCTTTTGTATTGTTATAATATTATAACATCAAACATAGTTGAATCAGTGAATTCATTATTTGGCATTGAAAGAGAATTTCCCATTATGGCGCTATTTGATGAAATAAACAAGAAGTATGGCTAATTATTTCATGAAAGGCATATGTAGTTCGCGAATGCAGGAACCAAATTTGTTCTAGAAGTGGAAAAACAAATATCAATAGACGTTAGTTTGGGAAATAAATTATTTGCTCATCAAATAGATGATTACAAGTTCAGTATTAACGGTTATGGTGATGTTGCCACGGTCAATCTTCAAACAAGATCTTGTACATGTAGAGTTTTTGACTTAGACAAAATACCCTGTCCACATGTTATGGCAGCGCTTTGAGCCTAATATGATTTACAATATGGAACTAAAATTTATGAGTGCTTGTCTCCATATTATTTGGTGAAAAGATATATAATGGCATATAGTGAAAATATTAATTCGGTGCCTCCCGAAAAATCTTAGGTTGTTCCTGTAGAGCTTTTGGGGAGATTAATACCTACTCCATATATTGACCCAAGCACTATCAAACCTGGAAGAAGGATATATAAGAGGAGGTGTGGAGTCGGAGAATTATTTCCATCAAGAAAAAACAAGAGCTTCATATGTTAAAATGATGGCCACAAAAGAACTACATGCTCGGATAGTAATCCATCATGATCGTTGTAATAGTAAAACTTTTGTTGTTATTTATTATGGACTTTGATATTTTTAACTCATTATTGTGAATGTAAATGTTATTATTTATTATATAAAATATCTTTTTATTAACTTGTGCATCAATAAAAAGAGGTAAAATAGGAACTAAATACAACACACCACAAAATTATTTTCAGCAGACTACCCATCTATTGCAACATATGGACATTTGCTGGAAGAACACAATACAGTTCAACAAACTGGAATGTATTTCTCCAGCAGATGACCAATCTATTGCAATAGATGGGTAATCTGTTGGAACAACACGATACAGTTCTTGCCACTGGTTTGTGTTGTTCCAATAGATGACCATACTATTTCAACAGATGGTTCATATGTTGAAAGAACTCAAAACTATTGTTATTGCTACTAGATTCAAAATTGTGACAAACGCTCAATCCCTACCTCCAACCGTCGACATATTGAGAAGAAGAAATAGACAGAATGAAAATTAAATATGAATTAAAAAATCAAAGTCGACCAAACATAAATTTTTTCATTAAACAAAAACAAAATACATTATATAGGTAGATCAGATATAATTTTTTTTGAAAAAATATATACACTAAAAGAAAAAACATAACCTAATTATTACCATCATCATTATTATTATTATTATTGCCAGCCGGCTAATCGTCAATCGGCAGCATCAGGGCCCTTCTCAGCCTGTAAATCTTTTCGAGCATCCTTGCTCTCACGGTGCCCAACTTCCACTGCAGGTCATTAACCTACCTCTAAAGTTCCCGCACGGTGTCCTACAAAATAAAAATGTCCCAAACAGGATCAGCCATATCTAAAACATGCATGAATTGACAAAAAATATAAACACAAAAGTAAAGAAAAGAGTCTGAATATAATGCGACGTATACAACTAACTGGGTAGATTTATACCAAAAAAAAAAACTTACCTTAGTCAGGGAAAGGAATCTGGTCTTTGAAGAGAAGTGGTTGAAGATCTAATATGAAAGACAAGATGCAATAAATAAATAAAGTGTAGTAGAATGAATGAGTAAGGTAAGACCTATGTATAGAGGATTGAATTTGAGTGTGTTAGGCAAAAAGGCACGACTTTTCACCTCCATTTTGTTAATTACATTCAAACCGGTGACTTTTTTATTATTGTGAAAATTCATGACTTAATTAAATCAAGCTGGTGACTTTTTTATTATTGTGACAAGTCATGACTCTTCAGCTTCTTAATATTAATTAGTTTTTAAAATTAAATAATTATTTTTCTTAATTAAATAATCAAAGACTTCTCACCTTTTCAATAACCATTTATTTTAATAATATCTATTTTTATTGAATTGTGGCATCAAATGGTCTATCTGTTGCATCAGATAACCCATCTGTGACAACAGATTTTTCACCTATTGCAACAAATGGTTTATCTGTGCTCCAGATAATCCATCTATTGTAACAGATGGGTTATCTGATGCAACAGATGGACCATCTATTGGGGGGGCGTCTTTTTTAATAATCTCCTTATACCTTAGTTAATTCAAACTAGTGACTTTTCTATTATTTAAATTAAAAATATAAATTTAAAAACAAAAAAGGTGAAAGTCATGATTTTTTGCCGATTTAATATTAATATCAGTTAATTAAAATTAAATAACCATTTTTTACAATTTTAAATTGTATTTATCATTTATTTTCTTATTATTTATTTATGAATTATTTTTCTTTATTAAATAATTGAAAAGTCATGACTTTTCACCCTTTCAATAACCTTTTTTTATTAATAATTAATTTTAGTCAGTTTTTTCCAACAGATGGACCATCTGTTGAAACAGATTTATTATCTGCTCGAAGAGCACAAAACCAGTGGCAAGAACTGTATTGTGTTCTTCCAGCAGATCTATGCAACAGATGGAATATCTGTTGCAACATATTGGTTATTTATTGGTTGAATGCAATGCAGTCTAATAAAGTGTATTGTGTTATTCTAGCCAATGTCCATCTATTGCAACACATGGGTAATCTGCTGAATATATTTTTTGTAGTTTGTCGTATTTAGTTCCTGTATGGTTACCTCTTTTTATTGATGCACAAATTATTAAAAATATATTTTATATAATAAATAATAACATTTACACCCCCAAAAATGAGTTAAAATTATCAAAGTCCAAATCAAACAACAAATACAAGTTTACTATTTCAATGATCATGGTGCATTACATACATAGAACTTGTTTCTTCTTGATGGGCATGTAGTCATTTTATGTTCAGGATGGTTACCCGTTGAGCCTCTGTAGTTTTGCACTCTACTTCGCGATGGAAACTGAAGATTCAACACTATTTAACATTGATAGGGTAGGAAGAATAAGGTGCATACAGATGGATGGATCCACTTTTATGTGTGAGAGTTATGTATTACTGATCAGGTTACCCTGACAACATATATAAAGTACAATGATTTTGTGAATGCAATTTTTTACTGCTTAGGCATTAATCCTTCAAATAAGATCATACATTTTATAGTCATGTTTGATAGGTGCAAACTGATAAGGCCGAAGGGTTCCAAAAAGGTGGTATCGATCCCCTGTTATAATTTAATAATTATTTTACTCATGTTTATGCATCAAGTTCTGAGAAGGGATCAATATTTGATGGCATTGTAGACATTTAATAGTGATTGGACCAATTTTAATGGTGCAATGGACTTTGAGAAGGCCTTCAAAGCCTCCCACTGCAACAAACAAGAATGAAAAACTAATAGAAATTCTCCTAGTCCAAATTTATATGGAGGGTTGCTCGAGGAGACTATTATACAACATAAGGTACTTGGGAGAATACCTGTGTGGGAAAGGGGAGGTGGAGAAGACTATATATCATCTCAGACCTTGTTTAAGAGGAAACACAAGACATCAAGTAAGGAACTTCTAGCCAATGTAGCTAATGAAATTGACTTGAAAGATAAAAAAACTGAATGAGTTGCAAATGTGAAAGTGTATACAAAAATTAAAATCCGGCAGTCGTTGTTGAAAAGAAAAATGGTAAAGTAGACTGTAGATGGACACTTTGCTAGGGAACTACGACTAGCTAGCGTGGTCTAAATGAATACCCATAAAGCGTAAGATCAGAACTCTAAAAAAGTAGCTTGGTGAGCACCGGGGATGATAAGATTTTCAGTCAAGAATGAAACTAAACCAACAACTCCTGAAGTAAAAGTAAGGGAAGCCAAGGCGTCAATTTTGAAGTCTAACTTGCATCCCATGCCTTCTGTTTGTGGTTCTAATCAGGTCAATGGCAATAGAAATAAAAAATTCTGGAGTTGGGCAGAAATCCCATGCCTTATTATTTCCACTACCTTTGACCTGACCAGAACCATAAGCAGAAGGCTTAGGGTGCAAGTTTAACTTCAGAAATTGTCATCTTGGCTTGATCTCTTATTTTTACTTCAAGATTTTTTGGTTCAAGTTTCGTTCCTAACTGACCATCTTACCACCCTCGGTGCTCGCTTAGCTGCAACCTTAGAGTTCTAATCCAGTGCTTTGTGGGTCATCACTCAGGCCATACTAGCTAGTCGCAGTTCCCAAGTAAAGTGCACTGCTCTAATCCACTTCACTATTTTTCTTTTCAAAATCGACTGATGGATTTTTATTTTGGATACACTTTTTTTAGCTAATTCTATTTTTTCATTTCTCATGTCAATTTCATCGGCCAGATTCGCTATACATTCCTTAATACCCTGTGTTTCTTCTTTAATAAGATCTGAGTGGATATATGGTCTTTAGCATCTCTCTTTTCCTCGCAGATATTCTCCCAAGCACCTTCTACTGTATAAGCGTTACCCCGAGCAACCAATCCAAATAAATTTGGACCAGCGCAATAAATATATTGATTTTCATACTTGGTTGCAGCAGTGTAAGACTTCGGAGGCCTTTTAAAAGTCCATTAAACCCTTAAAATTAGTCCAATCATTATTGAATCCTTACACTGCCACCAAAAACTTAGTCCCTTCTCCTAACTTAACACATAAACATTATCAAACCCATCATTAAATCTAATAGGGTATCGATACTACCTACTTAGTCCCTCGACCTTATCAGTTCTAACCTATCAATCTTAATTGTAAAATGCAATATCTTGTTTGAATGATTAATGCATAATCGGTAAAAAAATTTATTCACAAAATTAGTGTACTCTGTATATTTTCACGATAATATAATCACAATAATATAATTAGTAATACATACCTCCTACATATGAAGTGGTTCCATCTACAAGCAGCTTATTCCTCCAAACCCATCTTTACTCTAGCCTTTTATGTTGGTCGAGCAAAAGTTAATCCACTTTCACTTACTTTTCTTTTGGGAGAATATTTTATCTACAAACAAGAAAAAAAACAAAAATTACATTATAATTGATGCCTGCAGAGTTTAAGAAAAGGGGTAACACAAAATACAATAAAGGGGTAACATAAAAACCCATCTTTTAAAATAGGTGACCCATTTGTTGTAATAAGTGACTCATCTGTTGAAATAGATGGGTCATCTATTGTCAGAAATCAAATAAGCCTTGCTACTAGTTTGATTCCTTCCAATATATGCTCTGTCTATTGCAACAAAAGGGTATTCCAACTGTTGATTCATCAGTTACAATAGATGAAAAATCAGTTGAAAGACCGATACTGATTCATTAGTTACAACAGTTGCAACACCAACAACATCAACAATAAAGAAACAAATAAGAACTAACCAACAAGACTTTTTAAGTTCTCCCATCAGATAACTTTTTTCACATATTTTAATGAAATTAACAGTTCGCTCACTCAAGACTCAAAAGACACCTTTCCTTTAATTTTCTCAATAAATAGGATATAGGTAATTAACGTGCAAATAAATAAAAAGAATAGATGCAAATAACTAATTTAAACAATCAATGTAAAAATATGATATTTACAATTTCAATTTTCATCATAGAAAACATGATAAATTTGATGAAACATTCAAAGAAGAAGATGAGAAGGTAAGAATAATAGCAGAGAGCGCAGATCTAATAGTGAACCATACCTGGATGTCAAAAACAAAGGAATCAAAACACCAATTTCAGTCGAGAAAAAACATAGATTGGTTGAGATCCAAAAGGATCCTCAGGTGAACAAGGATAGAAAAAAAAGAACATAGAGAAAAAATAAGAGACGTTTGGTATTACCCTAAAGAGGAGAGAAAGAGAAAGAAGAGAGATAAATTAGTTAATATGTGGTTGAAGAAGATCAGATGGGCTTAAATATTTATTAATAATTTATGGCGGTGAAATTATTTGAGGAGAACGAGGAGACAATAACGATGACATTGAAAAGACAAGATAAGACAACTCAATGAGGTGATTTTTGAGTTATCGAACAAAACTTTTTACCGCCTTAGTATTTTTTTATTTATTTTGGTCAAAATGGCTTTAATATTAACAAAAGATCTTAAAATAGAAAACTGCATTGAAATATCTAAATTGATTTAGATAGAATTAGGGATGGGTTGATAGGGTCAACTACAATTTCTATTGAGTCATTGTAATTACATGTTGTTGGTATTGCGTTCGTCCTGACCTGAGTCATCGACTGATCAATTTGAATTGAAACGATTCATATTAAATTATTATTTGAAATATCTAAATTGATTTAGCTATAACTAGGGATGGGTTGATAGGGTTAACTACAATTTCAGTTGAGTCATTGCAATTGCATATTATTGGTATAGTGTTCGTCCTGACCTGATTTGTCGACTGATCAATTTGAGTTGAACGATTCATATTAAATTATTATTTGAAATATCTAAATTGATTTAGCTAGAATTAGGGATGGGCTGATAGGGTCAACTATAATTTCAATTGAGTCATTGCAATTGCATGTTGTTGGTATTGCCTTCATCTGACCTGAGTCGTCGACTAATCAATTTGAGTTGAAATAATTCATATAAAATTATTATTATTTGAAATATCTAAATTGATTTAGCTAGAATTAGGGTCAGGTTGATAGGGTCAACTATAATTTTAATTGAGTCATTGCAATTGCATATTGTTGGTATTACGCTCGTCCTAACCTGAGTCGTCGACTGATCAATTTGAGTTGAAACGATTCATATCAAGTCATTATTTGAAACATCTAAATTGATTTATATATAATTAGGGATGGGTTGATAGGATCAACTACAATTTTAATTGAGTCATTACAATTGCATGTTGTAGGTATTGCGTTCGTCCTGACCTAATCCATCGACTGGACAATTTGAGTTGAAATAATTCATATTAAATTATTATTTGAAATATTATTCAATTCATTAATGTTCCAATCGAACTTAATATAATTTATTATGATGAAACAGTTAAAGTTTATCTCGTTTAAAAAATTAACTAAGATCAACTCGGTTCAAATTAATATTTTCAAAACTTGTCATTTTTTTTCCAAAATACAAATCATCCATTTGCGGAAAAAATGTTTCATCATTTAAAATCTCGAGTTCTCGCTCTTTTCTTTCTCTCTCAATAATACAAACAATAACTACTCAACATATTGCTCAACCCTTTACAACAGATCAATTTTCTTCCCATTTACCACTACGTAGTTCTTATTTTTGACTTCATACTTGCTTGTATCCGTCATTTTCTCTATCTTCCCAGGTAACAAAGTTTGAGAAGATTTCTATATTTGTTCTTTTTTATAAAAATTAGGATTTTTTAGTTAATGATAAAAAAGAACACTTTTAGTTATATTATCTTCGAGAATGGGTTAACAATTTTGAGTTTGAATGCTAAAATATAGGAAGAACCCGACAAAACCCTAGTTTTTATCGCAATGTTCTGTTGACTGTCGTGGTATTGTTGGATGGTGGTGGTGGTGGCGGTGGTGGTATTTGGTGGTGGTGGTGGTTTTAGTGGTAGTGTAGTGTTGGTATTGGAGGCATTGGTAGTGATGTTGGTATTGGTGGTGTTACTGATGGTATTGGTGATGGTGGTGGTGGTGGTATTGGTGTCATTGGTGGTGGTGTTGGTGGTAGTGTTTGTATTAGTGGCATTGGTGGTGGTGGCGGTGGTGGTGCTAGTGGTGGTGGTGGTGGTTTAGTGTTGCTGGTGGTGGTGGTGGCATTGGTGTTGGTGGTCCATTTGTTGCAACAGGTGGAACATCTGTTGGGAGATATTAACTATAAAAATATACAAAGAACTGATCTTATATGGACGAAAAAAGTGATCTAATGAAACTTTATCACTTGATAATTTAAATTTAATCTATTGTGACAGACTATTTCGATAATTATTATGATTACCATGGAAAATTATTGTTAAAGAGATTAATAAAGGGAAGGGGAAAAGATGAAGTGTAATTAAGAGGATTAACGTGCAAGAAAAGTTTCAGGTAAAATGAGTCGAGCACTGATTTGGGCAATAACAGCAGGATTAATCTACCATATTTGATCTGCAAGCAATGAAGCAGTGTGGAATTACAAAGTACCACATCCCCATAATTACATGCAGAAAGATACAATTAGAATGCAAGTTGAAATTAGTTGATAAGATACATAGAAGATATGATAGAAAAGATAGAAGTTGGGTTGAGAAAGTTGTACAGAAGGTGGGTTAATAGATTAAGGATGCAGAGCTTTTTCTTTTTCTCATTTTGTTACTGAGGCATACTGTAGCAAGCATATCCGGTACTTGATGTAATGGGGTTTTATTTAATAATAATTTGTTTGTTTGACCAAAAAAAATTAAGAGGATTAAAGAAATAATTTTTGAAATTTATAATGAAGCACAAAAGAAATAGAACAAAATTTCACAAGATGAAAAATTAAAAAAAAAAAAAGAAAAGGAGGAAAAAGCCAAAAAAATATAAATTTTTGATGATACACACACCATCTTATAATAGACCACAATTATATGTAAATATACAAAGAACTAATCTTATATGAACAGGAAAAGTGATCTAATGAAACTTTATCACTTGATAATAGGAGTGTGCAAAAAACGAACTGACCGATAAACTGAACTAATAAAAATATTATTGGTTTATTCTTATTGGGTTAACGATTTTTTAATGGTTTTATAAAAAAAAAAAAAAAGTTATTGGGTTATTGATTCGATTTGATTTTTCCGTATTGGGTTATTGGGTAAACCGATAACCCAATAAGAATTATATATATATATATATATATATATATATGACATTAAATATTTCTCTTTAATCTCTACGAATTAACAAACCTAATATTTCAATTATACAAACTCTTAATTTGTCATATCAACATTTAGTTCAAACTTGAAGATTTTTGTAAATTAAAACATATTATATAGAATTTTTGTTTGCAACTAAGATTCAATTTTTTTTCATGTTAGTTACTACTATTTCTATTTTATGAGTATTTTCTTATTGGGTTATTGAGTAAACCGATAACCCAATAAGAATATATATATATATATATATATATGACTTGTTACATATTTCTCTTAATTTCTCTTTATTCTCTACAAATTAACAAACCTATTATTTCAATTATACAAACTCTTAATTTCTCCTAACAACATTTAGTTCAAACTTGAAGATTCTTGTAAATTAAAACACATTATATAGAATTTTTGTTTGCAACTAAGATTAGATTTTTTTTCATGTTAGTTACTACTATTTCTATTTTATAAGTATTTTCTTATCAGTTAAACCAAAAACTGAACCATTAAGGACTAAAAACCAATAAACCAAAAACTGATAAAAAAATCTTATTGGCTTGGTTATTGGTTTAGCATAATTTGAATCAAATCTATTGTGACAAACTATTTCTTGAGAAACATAATTCCAAGGCATTATGCATGTGGCCATATTATTATTGATTCCTTGAAATTTTAAATTCCCCCCCCCCCCCCTCCCAAAAAAAAAAAATTTAACACACGGTAAAGTGGAATCTCTTGATTAATTAATTACACAGAATTCAAACAGAAAATAGATACATTAATATTCGGTATATGACTATCACGTAAAACATCAAAAATAATTGTTGCATAATTCCTTGATGCATTTATACATTCTTCTTTGTCTTGGCGATGAACTTAATACGAAATTCATTTGATCATTTTTTTTTTTGAGGAATCTTATACCTCCATCAAACTTCCTTCTTCATTTTGATGAACTTGTGTTTGGTTCTTATGACACAAAAAAGAAATTTTGAATAATATATCTATGATCTTCATCATAGTAGCTATATTGCCAAATTATATTTTCAATGTCCCCTTTTTCAATATTGAACACATGATTGATGAAAATAATAGAAAAAAGTTAGAAAAGCAGAAAAGATATATACTAATAAAAAAGAAAAAGGAAAAATGAAACGAGCATCCAACAATTCTATAGATTAGTATTATTTATAGATTGATCAAGCCATAAGAGTATGTAGAAGGAAATTAAGAAGCCAAGTAATGAAGTAAAGAATACAAATAGATGAAGATTTTCTTATAACTCATGAGATATAATTAGGTATAATAAATGTGATATAATTTTTTTAATTAATAAATAAATTGATTAATGAAAATAATGAAGAAAAAAATTCAAAAAAGGAGAAAAAGGATAAATATGAATGGAGGTCATAGAGAAGTGTCACGTCACCTTATCTATGACTCTCCTTTATATATATGTGTGTGTGTGTGTGTGTGTGTATATACTAGTTTAGGTGTACGCTCGTTGCGCGTATACCTCACCTTAATGAGTTCAAACATTTCATTAAATAGAATATTTGTTTAAATAATAAAGATGAATATAATAATTAAAAAATAAAGAATTTATTTATTAAAACCTAATCTTTATCAAAAATATTTTTAAAACTCGATCGACGTTCATCTACCATCTATAAATTGCAACAAAACCATACAATGAGAGAGATATCAAAATAATACAATTAAATCTAATTTTTACACACAAATATTTTTTCAAAGTCATCCGGCACTCATCTACCACCTGTAAATAATAACAAAATAATACGATAATGGAGATATCAAAATAATACAACTAAACCTAACCTTTACATAAAAAAGTTCCTCAAAGGCGACCAACATGTATCTATCACCAGTAAACTGCAACAAAATAATATGATAAAAGTGATATCAAAACAATACAATTGAACATAAATTTTACACACAAAAAATTCTCAAAGCCGATCTAGATTCATCTACGAACTGTAAACTACCACAAAATAACAAACTTATAGAAATATTACGATAATACAATTAAACCTAACCTTTACCTATAAAAAAATTTTAAAGCTGACCCACATTCATCTAGCATCTGTAAATTAAAATAAAACAATAAGAGAATAAAGATATCAAAACGAAATAATTAAACCTAACCTTTACACAAGAAATTCTTCAAAGTCAACCGACATTCATCTACGACCTGTAAACTATAAAAAAATATAATAGTGATCACAAAGCTTTGATTTTGATCCAACTAATTCTTGTCTGAACGGAAATTTTGACCCTAAAGAATGATTTTGAATAAAAACAAAGAAGATATATATACACACACATGTTGAATTCTATTATGCTGGCAAAAATAGTGAAGAAATTGAGGGTTAAAAAATCAAGCATCCACCAATCTAGACATGCAATCGAATCAAGTTAGATGAACATCAATCATATTCTCTCAATAGGCAAACTGGTTTGTTTTCTAGTTTAACGTATATCTCAATATTTATATAATTATTTTTTCTATAGAGTCCTATTTTAGGAGTATTTTTCTAATTGAACAGTAGAAAGAAAAATATTAATTAATTCTCCTACCATATATTTTAGGAGTCCCATATATTTTAGAAAGTCTAGCTAATATAATAAAAAATAACTAAATACTATGAATTAAAAAAATAGTGAAAACAAAGTTTTGTCTAAAGAAGAGTCTTTTAATGAAGGGTAAAAATTTCAAATCACTTTTCTAAGGATCTTCACACTTTTAATATATATATATATATATATATATATATATATATATATATTGACTAGTTTAGTTGTACGCACCTCGCGCATGTACCTCGCTTTACTGAGTTCAATTTTTCACCTCACAAATTTTGCTCCAATTCGTGTATTAATGCACTCTTCCATCTACTACCTCAAGAATGAAGAAATAATTAACTTTTGCATCCTTAATTTCTAGATTCCAAATCTTTAAATATGTAGTAACTCAAGAATGAAGAAATAATCAATTTTTGCTTCCTTGATTTCTAGATCCCAAATCTTTAAATATGTAGATAATGTCTACGGAAGGAAACTAACAAATCATGTAAATATAAAAAAAATTATAGGGCAATGTAAAGATCTACAATAAGCTCTATTTTATATAATAAAAATAGAATTGTTACCACATTCAAGTCAGCCATCAAAACTAATCAGTGCGCTTTCTCAAAGACTCTCTGCCAGAAGAAGTGAAGTTGGTGATAATCATACTTTAGCTACGACATTCTTTATCTTTTGAAATCTTAAATAGTGTACTTGTACAATAGGTAGGATCATCCTATCAATACAAAACAACAACAACAAATTAATGAAGTGGATCATACTACCAATAAAGATATAAAATATGCAATTTACTTTCACCCATAAAAAAATACAAATAATTTTTCAAATGCGTAACAAAAAAGTTAAATTTCATTATGACTTCAACTCATTCAAATTTCATAAGTTAATAATTTGGATAACAATATACAAGGAAATTGACAAAGGAGAAAAATACATTGAAAAATAACTATAGTCAATCATAAGGGTAAATTATGAATTGCCCAGAATGTCAAGCTTAATGCAAGTGTTAAACAATATATAATGAGCAGTAGCAGAAATATTAATTCTTGTTAACGTTTTACAACATCTGATGTTGGGTGAATTTATGCATTCTAGTGTCCCTATTCTAGCCTTTTAAGCCTTGTTTTGAGGGTGATTCTATGCTATAATGGTGGATAATGATATCAATATGTATAAAAGTATTAAATAATGTATTTATGATGTTAAGAGTGAGTTTCAAACAAGTTTGTAGCTAAAAGATTCATTTAGAGTTCAACCCGAAAAACTAGTGCTACTAGCTTGAGCTAGGTTCTTGTCTAGTTGATTCCGGTGGATTCTATTATGTTAAAGTGTTCAAAATGGTTTTTATGTGTATTTATATGTTAAACAACTTGTTTATAATGCTCAAGGGTCAATTGGATCAAGCCAAGGGTCAAAACAATGAGTTACAGATCAAAGTGAAATTAGCCTATGCTTAGCTCGTGTTTCTAGTTCACTATGTTGGGTGTTGTGTTTTTTTGAGATTTAAATTATTGTGCTTAATATTATAGGATTCTTGATTAATGGATTATGATGATATATGAAGGATATGAAAGCTTCAAATCAAGTAGGAACAACTCAAAAAGGCTCTGAATGGCTCAACGAAGGCACAATACACAGATTGACGCACTTTTAGACCCCTGGAATGTATTGGGCGTATATGGACTGTAGGAGTGGCCAATTTACTCATGCAAAATAGCAATAGATTCAGAAGATTCCCAAAATATCAACCAACATGCACGTGGTGGTCCTAAAGGCTATTAGCCCGCGACGCATGCTCATTTTAGTGCTCTTGTGCCTTAGAAAAATTCTAAATAACAAATTCCAGAGAGTTCATGAAATTAGCACGTGACGCACGCTTTATTCCATAGAAATGGAGCATGCGACGCATGCTCCACTCCACACCTGGGTGTTTTCAAGCTAATTCAACTTCTATTGGGATTTGGCTTACCCTTATGCTATAAATATATGTTGTATCACGTTTTTACACACTTTTGGACATCATGGAAGATTGAGTATGCGACCACAAATTCTTTTTAGGGTTAATATCTCTTTAATTTAGTTTGTTTCATAGTTTGTATCATCAATCTAAGGGATTGGATGATGAATATTTCCATTAAAGGCTAAAACTCCTATCCGGGGTTAAGGCCATGATACAAGTATGATCATGACCATGGACACTTTTGAGCATTTTTGAAGACCACTTAAAGGAGTGCACAAACCCAAGTGTAAAGGAGGCCCAAAGCCATCTTTTTGGTACACTTAAGGGGGGTTTTGAAGCCCATTTTTGGGAGGGCTCTTTTGTCATTTCTCTATTTATTTGTAATGTTGTATGAATAGAACAATGTAGGTTTTATTTGCTTAGTTTATGTTTGAGATTGTAAGAACACTCCTCTTGTGAGAGAGAGCTCCAAAATCGAAATTAGGGCATAGCATAAGGGTGGATTCTCTTGTGTATTGCAAAGCTTGATACCATGGTACTTGAGAGGTAGATTCCCTCTTGTATCATTGTAAGAGTTAGGTACGTGTTGAGTGTGGTGTTAAGGTTCCAAGAGTTACCATTCTTGGGTTCTTAAGATTACAACTTCATTGTGTCTAACTATCTATCTTTGTTTCTTGTTCTAGTTTTGGGTTTCCCTTGTATTGTTGTAAAACCCGTAGGTTCTAGTTGTTGTAGACTTGTTTTTCTTCATTGTATTATGCAAATATAACTTGTTGGTTGGCTGTTTTGAGGTGTTAACACTCGTTTTTCTCTCTATTCTTGTTGTAAGTAGCGAATCCGAGAGTGGTCACCAAAATAGTCTCAAGTTTTTGCAACTTGTGGACTGTTTTGGTGTATGTTTTATTGTGTTCTTGGTCATCCTTGTATAATTTGGTATCAAAGCCGAGTTTAATTTCATTCCTACGAAGTTAATCTTCAGTTTGTTACTTAGAAAATAAAAAAGTGTAAAAACTGAAAAAAAATCCAGAAAAGTTGAAATCTGTCCATCTTGTTCTTGGCTGAGATTTGTGTTTGTGTGACCATATATTGGTAGTAATTTGTTTTTTTAGAGTGTTTCAAGTTTTGGTTTCTTTCTCACCAACACTAAAAGTGTCCAAATCTAAGCTTGAAGTTGAATTTGTTGAAGTTGTTGATGTGAACAAGGGGTGGTCGTGGTTGGTGTTGTTGTTCTAGCCTTGGCCTTGTTGTTGTGGACTAGTTGAGTTCTTGGAGAATTTTTGTTGAATTTTCTTGATGTTGTTGTTGTGTTCTTGAAGTTCTTCACCACATTCATCATCTTGTTAAGCTTTAAATTGCAAAATAGATCTAAAAAGGTGAAAGACAAATTTGTAGTACTTGTTGGTAAAAGTCTTGTTCATATCACTTCAATGATTTTAAAAACCATTTACCAACAACTTTCCATGATTCAAGGACCCATGTTATAAAGAGGAATACAAGAAAGTCCAAGTCTCATTTTGAATTTGAAAAAGAAGCTCCAAGACTACAATTTCCTCTATTAACCAAATCCACCAAGTCCAAATTGTGAAATGGTCAAGACTTGAAATTGGCAAGTAAATTTTTGACAAACCCCAGGCCAATAGTGTACTACCACGTTGTTAAATCACTGTTCATACGACCATTTTAAGCTCAAAATCTGATCTTCTAGTTTCATTTTTGTTGTTTCTTTTGTTGATTCTATTACTAACTTACAAGCTAGTACTAGATTGTAAGTTAGTTTTGTAGCCATTCTTCGTGTTTACTATCCTTCGCGTGTCCTTTTGTTATTGTTTCCTTGAGTCATTGTAGAGGTTTGGTTCACCTCTCAAGCACGGAATACAATTAAGCTTGCCATACTTATGTGATTGAGTGAAGAAACCTAGAAAAAAACTAACGAGAGAGTGTGAGAACCTTTATTTTACAACTTACTCGTTTATTGTTTTTTAGGTGTTTTCTTAGGTACATTGCAATGGAGGGAACGACCTCCCAAACCATGGGCAACAATGATACCAATATCCTAATGGCTTCTATTGAAGGCCTCAACCGCACTTTGGAAAGAATACAAGTGAGTCTTGGGAAGTTAGAAACGGATGTAACATTGTTGAAAGGGGATGTATCTACTATTAGTGGAAGATTGGAACGAGTGGAAAGACAAAGGAACCGCCCCTCTACTCCTCAATACTATCATATGTCCTTGAGTGGACATGATCAAAATAGTTTTCCTACCATCTTTCCCAAAATATTACACCAAATGATCAATCCACCGAGACAACTACCAAATACTTCCCAAAGCCGAGAGTTTGATAGACCAACCTACCCTCCGCTTCACCAAGTCCAAAAATAAGCATTTGGAACCCAAATACCAATACCAAACCTGAGCCTTCCACTTAACCAAAGGCCTCACATTCCAATTCAAGCTCTATTTGACCAAAGAACTTATTTTCCACCTAATCCAAACCCACCTTACCTGAACCAACCAAACTGTATGAAAGGATATGGTAGAGAAGAACGACATGGAGGTTATGGAGTTTATGGTAATTCTTACTTGAGGAAAGAAAGAATGAGGGGTAGTGTAACACCCCGCATTTCGGGCTAGAACGAAAATCATCATTTCTATGCGTAAATGATCCAAAAGCCTTAAATCCTATGCAAATTTGGCATGTTAATCTATTATGTAGTTTGGGAACCTATTTGAGCATGAATTGAGATCATTGAGGTCCCTTAACTCAAGGACTAGTTGAAAGTTTTTCTATCGTTCAAGTTTTAGTGAGCTTCAAAACTTGTATCAACTTCAATCGACCAAACTCCTTGTACATGATGAACTGGGTGGCCCACTATATAAAAGTTCTTTGATTCCTCTTTCCAACACCACTAGTTTTGCTTTAATTCGGTATCAAAGTAGAAAGTTATGCTTATTTTAGTTCAAAGTGTCTATCTGCCAAAATGTGATGATAAGGCTAATGACTTATCAGCTGTGTGATGGCCCGTCAGACCTGGTCGTCAGCCTAAGGTAGTGAATGGTGTAAACCAGCCCAAAAGTGATGACCTGGGTGACGACTTATCACCTGAGTGACGGTCCATCAACCTTGGTCGTTAACTGATGTAATTATGCAATTTTTTTGGGGTTTCTTAGGGGTATTTTGGTCTTTTCCTCACTCCAAAAACCTTTCACACGAATTAAATCACCCCTTAAGCATTATTAATCAATCACTATAAATTTTAAAACATCAAAAACTTCCTCTTCACTCTCAAAATACGATCAAACTAGGGTTTTCTCCAAGAACAAGAAATTCAAGAAAATCAAGCCTTAAGTTCAAGATTTCCAAGGAATGAATCGAGATTCGAGTTCTTCTCTTTAAAATAATTAATTTGAGGTACGTGAGATTTTTATAAAATTTCATGGGCAAAGAAACCATCTTTAATTCATGCTAACAGTTTAGAAATCATGATTTTTAAGAAAGGGGTTTTGAATATATGATTACTAGCATGTTTTAGAAGCCTTGATCAGTATTGTTTTGGTCTTTAGGCCTTCCCCCAAATTGATTTGAAACTCTATATATATGTATGTATGTGTTTAAGGATGAATATACAATTAAGAGCATGAATCCTAAAGAATCACTCTCTTGTTATAATTTTTCTTTACTTTTCATATGCTATGGACTGTTTTGAATGCATCTTAAAAAGCATGATATAAAATGTCTTGATTAATGCTATGATTGAATTATGGTTTTAATTTCAAAAGAGAGGGATGTTTATGTTGACCAATGATGAATATAAATATATAATGAGAAGAGTTGCATGGTTTGTCAAAGATTACATGACCACCACATATTTATTGAAAGAATGAGACTTTTTGCATAGTTTTTAGAACATGAAATCTCTTATACTATCTGGATGTTTGGGTGGTCTGAATTGAGTTTTTGATGAAAGAATCTTGCATGATGCATTATGGCTCGGAAATAGGACTTACAAGTCTTGGTGTGACGACACCAACTCAGATAATGCCATGTTAATTCAGAACAGAATAGAATGCATGTTTGAAATCAAATTTTTAGATTTTGAAACTAAAATGATGTATGTTTCAGAACAGACTAAAATTAGGCATAAAGAGAGCTTAGGTTGTTCCCGAAGAAGGCACGAGTTCAGACAACTCATTGCCTAAAACCATGATTTACCAATTCGAGTTTATTATTATACACTGGCCTAGTGCCCTGTGGCGTATCAGACTCAGAAACTTCAACCCTTGCGGCGCACTTGGGTTGGGGGCTTTCCCGCTGAGTCAATAGCGGATTTCATATAGCCCGTGAAATATCATACTTGTAGGGGAGTGCCACCTAACTCAGAAGTAATACAAAGATCAGAAATTGCATTGACAGAAAGGTTTTATGATTATCAAAAATGCCCATGTGTTTTGGAATTTATATCCTATATGATGTTTTATGATTAGCTCTCCACTATTGTATTTATATGAAAAGCTTTATTTTGGATTGCCCTGCATACCAGTACATTTGTATTGACCCTCCTTCCTCCCAGGGTCTAAAACTCAGTTTAGAGGTCCTGCTAGGCCGAAGAGTTTTCAGATAGCAGTGATGTGTGTAGTTGGTGAGCCTTCTTTATTCCAGAAGGCCTATGTCTTTCAGATTATGTTATTTATTTTGGTTTAGGTCCACTGGGGGCCTTGTCCCAGTCTCAGACAGTTGTCATTTTCAGATGTAGTAGAGATTTTGCAGACTGGTTCAAATGTTGTTTTGTTGATATTGGGGTTTTATCCTTTATTGTTAAATTAAATTCAGAGTATGACCATTGTTTCGTATTTGATTATATTTCCGTATTTTCTTTTATTATAAGAATGTTGTGTATGATTACCAGATAGAGAAGGGAGTATCGGGCCTTCATGGTTTGGAATTTCTGTTATGGCCAGGCCCCAGTTTGGGTCGTGACAGGTAGACATGGGGAGCTAGGCTGAGAGGTGAGGGAAGGCCACCGAAATCGAGACTTGGACATAAACTCCATCAAAGTTAGTCTCCCAATCTTCAAGGGTGAGAGTGATCCCGAAGCTTATCTTGCTTGGAAGTATTCATGTGACAAGATATTCCAACTCAATGACCTCACTGAGAAAAAGAAGTGTTGCTATGCGATTGCTCATTTTGAGGAGTATGCTAATACATGGTGGGAGTATGTTAAGCGGTTCGTAAATGAGGTGATCGGAGGATAACCTCCTCCTTGGTTTCAGTTGAAGAACCTTATGCGGCAAAGGTACTTGCCCAAAACTTATAGGAATGAGCTCCTTGCCAAATTGTACAATTTGAGGCAAGGGAGCAAGAGTGTCATGGCTTACTACGATGAATCTCAACAATTGATGTTTAAACTTGACCACCGGGGAGAGCAAGTAATTTATGAAATTGTTCACTTCAAGGTTGGGTTAAACAAAGACATTTTCACTCGCATGACGTTTCACAAATTCAAAACCATAGAGGTCATCTTCCAAGCGGCTTTAGAGGTGGAGAGGGAGCTCAAAGAGAACTCTTTCGTGACTGCCCAACTTGAGATCCCCACGGCTATCAAAAAACACCCACCAAGGTATGAAGGTAAATTGAATTCAACTTCCAATCCCAAGGGGTTTCAATGCTTCAAGTGTCAAGGGAAGGGGCACAAGGCTAGTGAGTGTCCAAATCGGAGGAATGTGATCCTAAGGGAGGGGAATTTATACTACCTAGGAGAGGAAGTAGTGATTAAATAGGCTAAGGTTGATGGAAAGCCTCAATATTGAGAGCACAAATAAGTTGGGATTCAAGTTGAGGAGGAAGTAGAAGATGTGTGGCAGTGTGAGGGGCCGTGTGAAATACCTCTCTAAAGAGGTGAGGTTGTAAATTTGTGGGCAAATTCCTCTCAATATGGAGAGGATGATACAAGTATGATCATGACCCTGGACACTTTTTGAGCATTTTTTAAAACCACTTAAAGGAGTGCACAAGCCCAAGTGTAAAGGAGGCCTAAAGCCATCATTTTGGTACACTTAAGGGGTTTTTGGAGCCCATTTATGGGAGGGCTCTTTTGTCATTTCTCTATTTGTTTGTAATATTGTATAAATAGAACAATGTAGGTTTTATTTACTTAGTTTATGTTTCAGATTATAAGAACACTCATCTTTTGAGAGAGAGCTCCAAAACCGAAATTAGTGCTTAGCATAAGGGTGGATTCTCTTATGTGTTGCAAAGCTTGATACCTTGGTGCTTGAGAGGTGGACGCCCTCTTGTGTCATTGTAAAAGTTAGGTACGTATTGAGTGTGGTGTTAAGGATCCAAGAGTTACCATTCTTGGGTTCTTAAGATTACAACTTCATTGTGTCTAACTATTTATCTTTGTTTCTTGTTCTAGTTTTGGGTTTCCCTTGTATTGTTGTAAAACCCGTAGGTTCTAGTTGTAGCCTTGTTGTTCTTCATTGTATTTTGCTAATATAACTTGTTGGTTGGCTGTTTTGAGGTGTTAACACTCGTTGTTCTCTCTATTCTTGTTATAATATAAGTAGCGAATACGAGAGTGGTCACCAAAATAGTCTCAAGTTTTTGCAACTTGTGGACTGTTTTGGTGTATGTTTTATTGTGTTCTTGGTCATCCTTGTATCAGGCCACGTTCATAATTACTTTCGTTTTGAATTAAGTTTGTTGATTTGCTTATCATTATGAGTTAATAATAACGTATAAAAGAATATAAAAGAATTAATGTGATGTAACATTTTATTACTATCTAATAAGAGGGAAATCAAGCAGAGGCTACCAATGTGTCTGCTAGCTGACCCGTTCAGCTGCTTACTTCGTGATTTTACTATATCATTCTTAATTAATTATTATATATTATTTATGTATTAGAAAATTGATAATATTTCATTAAAAAAAGTAAAGCAAATATTCATGATATGTCTGTTTCAACCACTTCAGCCATAATTTTACTATATCACCTGTAATTAATTATTATAAGTCATTCAAATATTAAAAAATTATTATAAAATTATTTAAATATTAAAAAATTAATAATATTTAATGTTAAATTAACTTGACGTCTTATATGAGACCCACTTAATTTTTTTCATAAATATTTTTTATAGTAATTTTGTTATATCACATATAATTAGTCGTTGTGAGTCATTTAAGAAATGTCTGCTTCGCTGCTTCAATCGTGATTTTACTATATCACCCCTAGTTAATTATTATGATCATCTAAGCATTATGCCACTTAAATTGGAATAGAAAAAAAGTAAGTATTATAAATCACAATAATTAAAAACCTAAATTATTTAACAAATGTAGTTGACTATCAATGCTACAAAAGTTTGGACAAGGAGGGTAATATATAAATGTATTATAAATTACAATAGTTAACAACTTAATTTATCAAAAAAAAATAATCTGTTATATATTTAAAAAAAATATATGTAAAAGATACTATAAATCACAATAATTAATAACTTAAAAAATTTAAACGATATAAAATATTTGGTTGACTCTCAAAATTATATCAATGTCACTTAAATTGAAATAGAAGAAAAGTATTATAATCACAATAATTAAAAAATTAAATTATTTTAAAAATATAACTGACTATCAACACCACAAAAGTTTGGATAGGGAGAGTGACGTATGTTATTTCAAAACTGCATAAAAAATATTATAAATTACAATATTTAATAACTTAAAATATCTGAAAACCTATAAAAATATGATTGATTATCTAAATTTTATTTGTGTCGCATAAATTGAGATAAAAAAATAGCATATACCAAGCCCGTGTTATCTAAAAAAACAATAATATAGGCCCATCGAATTTTGCTTTGCACACTCTTTATTAATTTATACATTTAGAGAGTTTAATTGTGATCATGAATTAAATTTTTGAAATACAACTATTAATTTAAATATTAAATCACAATAATTAATAATTTAAAATATTTTGAGAATATATGCAAAAATTATTTTGAAAAATAAATTTATTTAGATTTCAAAATTCAAAAGATGTCACTTTAATTGATATAATAATTGTCATAATATTAATTTAGGATAGATGTTGGTCCCGTGCTTTGCACGGACTTCTCGTAACTAGTTCAGTTAGGAGAAAAGAAAGTTTTTATGAGTTAAGTATATTTTTAAGGAAATAATGATAATTGAGTGATATTTATATATTTATTTATTTTGAAAATACTCCCGTGATTCATTTTTTTATTTGTCATATTTGTACTTGATATGTTCATTAAGAAAATAATAATCAATATGATTATTTTATCATACTATTCCTATTAATTGATGTTTAGTGTTAGGTCTTGAAATATAATTTAAATAATAAGTAACCAATAATAATAATAAAACATAAAAAAATGAAATTATGTTTTTATATATAAAACCAGAGGAGCATGGCCCGTGTCAGCACGGGCCTAACATTAATATATTTTGATTATGTACGATAAGTTAGATTAATGTCAATTCGAATTATGAATTATAAAACATGAATACACAAAATATATTAACTACTTGATAGTATTTTTCAAAGAGCCAAATTATCTCACAAGATTATTATATATAACTTTTTACTCATATAAATAACAAAATTCGATGCAATTTGAAGTTTAGATCCTTAATCTTATGACTGAGATTTGCTACATTAAGTATAAAATACGAGATTAAAATTAATATATAAGACCTAACACCTGTTGTATAAAATAGAGAATAATTGTTGAAAAAGAAAAAAGGTTATCTAGTTATAGCATATAACATCACATGTGTGTTGCAATTAGTAACTCAAAATTGCATTGTATTCCCATACTAAGCTGACATAAATATCCTTTGTTTTCATTTCTCCTTCTCTTTTATTTGTCAACTTGTCCGTTTAAGTTAAACTAAATTATTATTTTAAATTTAAATTTTAAGTGTTTCAAAAATTATATAAAAAAAATGCTACAAGTTACCATCTGATATATTAATTTAAGTTAATTGATTTTGAGAACATGATAAAACATATTTTGTATAGATTTTTATCGAACTTTTGCTTTTATATATGTTCCTTCCATTGAAATGTAGGAGTCGTTTGTTAGAGTGTATAAGTTAATACATAAAAATGACCCTAATCTTGACACCAAATTATAACTTTGACCTTAAACTTTGATAGTGCACAAATAGGACCTTTAACTATTCAAAACCTAAACAAATATGACCTTTGATTTTGCCACCTCATGCGTGAGTTTCACTCGCCCCTACGTGGAAAGGTAATCCAATCACACGGTGCTACATCGTTAAAAGGGCTAACTTGGAGGGAGGTCATATTTGTGCAGTTTTGAATAGTTAAAGGTCATATTTTTGCACTGTCAAAGTTTTATTTTTTGTGTTAAAAAGGCATCATTTTTTATTATTACTATTATTATTATTATTATTTATATAGCTGCAACACCTAGCTTTTTTTTAAATTAAAAAATCGAACCCGTGCAGTAGGCTGAAGGAAGCGCCCAAGAAGAGCAAATAACACCACTGGGCTAGCTAAGTGTCTTGTTTCATGTGGTTCAATATTAATATTCATGTGGTTCAATATTAATATATGTACATAAATATAGATTTTCTACTTTATATATATAACGTAATTTTTTTACCGAGGGGGTTCGGGTGAACCCCATGGAAACCACGTAGGTCTGCCTCTACATTAATTTAATAATATTTTAATCATGTTAATTTAATAACATTGTAATAACGTTAATTTGATAACGTTAATTTAATATACTACTACTACTACTATCCTTAATAACGTTAATTTAATAATGTTTTATTAAAACTATAATTTTTTTATTATTAGTATAGTTTCATCTTTAATTTAATATTTAAATAAATTATATTTAAATATATTATATAACTTAAATTCGCCCTCTACTTTATAATATATATACATACCCGCACGATTTTTTCGTATGAGGCTGACCCACCTAATTAATAAATCTTCAATATTGCTTTTTTTCCGCAATGACAAAAAAAGTTAGATGTCATTTTCATCTTTGAGCCAAAAATAATAAAAAAAATAATAGTGAAAAGTCATTTAAAGGTCATATTTGTGCAATTTTGAATAGTTAAAGGTCATATTTGTGCACTGTCAAAGTTTAAGGTCCTATTTATGTATTATGCCGTTAGATTTTACACTGGACGCGCTCAGTTTTGCGTGTTGAACACGCGTTTTGCCACGTAGGATTAGAGGTCATATTTGTGCAGTTTTGAATAGTTAAAGGTCATATTTGTGCACTGTCAAAGTTTAAAGTCAAAGTTATAATTTGGTGTCAAGTTTAGGATCATTTTTATGTATTAACTCAAATAATTTTGAATAGCTTGTATTAGAAATGTTTGCATTAATAATGTTTGTATTAGTAATACTGGTATTACTTGTGCTAACATTGTTTCTTATATATTGTTTGGTATGTTGTATTAGAACTTGTCTTTTCAATCTTAGTATATTTAAACAAAAGTTTCTAAAAAAAGATTCCATATACATTCTAAGATTCATCCGAAATCTAGCATGGACTCAATATATATTTTTTTTGTCTCAATTTATGTGACACAAATGGAGTTTAGATAATCAATCATACTCTTAATATGTATTTAGATAATTTAAGCCGTTAACTATTGTAATTTAATTTTTTTTAATGGAATTTTCAAATAATATACATTACTTTTTTTGTCCAAACTTTTGTGGCATTGATAGTCAATTATATTTTTAAAATAATTTAAGTTTTTAATTATTGTGATTTATAATATTTTTCTTCTATTCTAATTTAAGTGACACCAATATAATTTTGAGAGTCAATCAAATATTTTTTATCTTTTAAATTTTTTAAGTTTTTAATTATTGTGATTACAGTATTGTTTATGTATTTTTTGAAATATATAACAAATTAAATTGTTTCTAGATATTTTAAATTGTTAACTATTGTAATTTATAATACATTTTATGTAATTTTTGAAAAATATATGTTACTCTCCTTGTCCAGAATTTTGTGTCGTCGGTAGCCAATTATATTTTTTAAATAATTTAATTTTTAATTATTGTGATAGTATTTTTTTTCATTCCAATTTAACTGGGACAATGCTTAGATGGACATAACATAATAATTAATTAGGAGTGATATAGTAAAATCACGATTGAAGCAGCAAAGCATAAATGTCTTAAACGACTTACATCAACTAATTAAAAGTGACATAATAAAAATACTATAAAAAATACTTGTGATAAAAATCTAAGTGGACCTCATATAAGACGTCAAGTTAATTTAAAATATCAAAGTTAATTTATCATTTTTATATCTATTTTATACTTTTTATTAAATATTATTAATTTTTTAGTACTTAAATGACTTATAATAATTAATTAGGGGTGATATTTAGTAAAACTATGTTGAAGCAGCTGAAGTAGACATGTCATAAATATCTATTTTACTTTTTTTAATTAACTATTATTAAAACTTTGATACATAAATGAATTATATTATTAATTTTTCAATACATAAATGACTTATAAAAATTAATTAGGGGTGACATAGTAAAAGTACGATTGAAGCAGCTGAGCAAACATATCATAAATGTCTATTTTATTTTTTAATTAAATATTATTAATTTTTAATATATAAATAACTTATAATAATTAATTAGGGATGATATAGTAAAATCACGGAGAAGGAAAACACCACTACTTCTATATAATACTGGGGGTGGGGAGTAGCATGGGCCCAACATCGATTATATTTAAAGCATTTTAAAATTTAAAATTAAATATTTGAAATTTAATACCAATCAAATGCTAAATTGTAAGAATGTATGATAACTTGGGAAACATTTTAAATAGTTAATTATTGTAATTTATAATATTTTTATATAATTTTCAAATTATATACGTTACTCCCCTTATCCAACTTTTGTGGCATTGATAGTCAATTATATTTTTAAAATAATTTAAATTTTAATTATTTTGATTTATAATATTTTTCTTCTATTTTAATTTAAGTGACACTGATATAATTTCAAGAGTCAACCAAATATTGTATATCTTTTAAATTTTTAAGTTGTTAATTATTGTGATTTATAGTATTTTTGTGTATTTTTTGAAAGATATATAACAAATTATTTTTTAAAATATTTTTAGTTGTTAACTATTTTAATTTATAATACTTTTTATGTAATTTTCAAATAATATACGTTACTCTCCTTTCTCAAACTTTTGTGGCATTGATAGTTAATTATATTTTAAAAATAATTTATGTTCTTAATTATTGTGATTTATAATACTTTCTCTTCTATTTCAATTTAAGTGACACTGATATAGTTTTGAGCGTCAATCAAATATTTTATATCTTTTAAATTTTTTAAGTTGTTAATTATTGTAATTTATAGGAATTTTTATGTTTTTTATAAAAAAATATATAACAGATTAAAAAAATAAAACAAACAAACTAAAATGAAGGGAAAAATGAAGGCAAGGAAAGGACCAACGAAGTTGTGCCAAAGCAGGAAAGTTGACTTTTAAAATTTTTAATTTGTTAATTATTTTGATTTATAGTTTTTCTTACGTATTTTTTTGAAATTTGTAACATATTAATTTTTTTTTAGATATTTTAAGTTTTTTAACTATTGTAATTTATAATACTTTTTATGTATTTTTCAAATAATATATATTACTCTTCTTGTCCAAACTTTTGTGGCACTGAAAGCTAATTATATTTATTAAATAATTTAAAATTTTAATTATTGTGATTAATGATATTTTTTCTTCCATTTCAATTAAGTGACACAATACTTAGATGGCCATAATAATTAATTAGGGGTAATGTAGTAAAATCACGATTGAAGCAGCGAAACGGACATGTCTTAAATGGCTTACAACAACTAATTAGAAGTGATATAACAAAATTACTATAAAAAGTACTTGTGAAAAAATTTAAGTGACTTCATATGAGACATCAAGTTTATTTAAAACATCAAGAGTTAATTTATCATTATATATCTATTTTACCCTTTTTTAAATTAAAATATTATTAATTTTTTAATACTTAGATGACTTATAATAATTAATTAGGGTTGATATTTAATAAAACTACGATTGAAGCAGCTGAAGCAAACATGTCATATGTCATAAGACGTCAAGTTAATTTAAAATATTAAGAGTTAATTTATCCTTTTGTGTCTATTTATTTATTTCATTAAATATTAGTAATTTTTTAATATTTAGACGATTTCGTTTTGAGCCTTGGACAATGAGAATGAGTATAAGCCAATGGATAACTAACATTCAAAATTTCTATTCTACAACATATTATTACTTCTATTAAAATTAAACCAGTTCTAACATCTCTAGTACTAATAATCAATTACTTAAAGGTGTAGTGTACTATTTAATCAAATATTGTATGGAATGTTTTTCGTGTATACAAAAATAACGAATTATTTCACGTTAGTTATAGTGAATTATGTTTTCCTCACATAATAAAATATTATTAGGTGTTTTTCTCTGATTTTCTTTTTCTTGATACATATTGTCTTAACATAACTCTTAAGAAAATATTTATTAAAAATTTATTTTACTAAATTAATTTTATTAAATTTAAAAAATATTTTTAGTGTAAATACCAAATTAAAAAATGACATTTATTAATTAATATAAATTATCATCATACTAAATCACTTTAATTTATTAAATTTAAATAATTAGATATAAAGCTAGGTAAAGATAGTAAATATTTATCTATTCAGATTCAAATGAGAATTATAGTGTAAAAATGTTTAAATTTGATCATACTCAAATGGGAAGGTATGGAAGAATAGACGGAGGGACCTACTTCTTATGTTATTGTATATGTGGAAAATGAATAAGTTGAATGGGCTCACCCATCACAGTCAAGATATTTCAATGAAGGGTATAATTTGTAATTAATTAGAAATGGATGGACTTTTTTTTATAGTTATTGATAAAGTCCAAACATCAACAAAAAAACACAATTATCAAAACAAAGTAATTTTGCAAAACATTTAATAGACCTTAATACCCTAAAATTTTATTTTAATACCTATAAACTAACATGTCAAAACCTTCTTTTCTAATATATAGAAAGACCAGAAGGGCATGGCCCATGCATTTACATATTAAATGATATAAGCATGAAGATACACAATTATAAACATTTGCAATTATCTTGATGCAAAATTATGTTGAACAAATAGTTAAGTTTACACCAAAAAGCACCTTTCTTGTGAAAAACTCAAGTATTTTTTTTTACGTCAATAAAAGTGCGTCAGAATAGAAATAATTCATTGTCGTTCCATCAAATGAAAAGTTAGTTCTGCCCATTGCAAAAGAACAAAATTTAGTACATCAATTATGTAAGGGCATATTTACAAGGACCATTTGAATGAGTACACATCAATTCTCAAATGGCAACGTTGAGTATCTAAAATAATTGAGCTCAATGCACAACTATGGCAATATAAGCTTTAGAACATAATCTTATGTATAAAAACGATAAGTACAACAGATGTATGATAACCAGTTAAACCATCAACACACATTGTTTTAAATAGACATTATATCACATAAATATAGCAACTGTTCAAATTTTCAAATGCATCAATGAGCATATCCTAATTTGATAGGTGAGGAGTACTGGAGGTAAAGTCTCATGCTCAGTAGTCATTCTTCTGCATTTTAAAAACTTTAATCATAGGAAGACACGGAGGTACCTTGAAAAAATATGTATCAATCAACCACGTAAGCTGAAACTAAGCAAAGTGCATACATTTTATAAGAAAATAATAGTTTTATCAAGCAATGCGACAATGATGCATTGCTGAAAAGGAGCATAGAAGAGATGACCTCATTCAACAGGAAAGATTTGTGCTTTTTCTCACTTTGTTTTTTCATCAAATATTGCACTAGTAATCAACACGGGAGTACCAATTATGTGCTGACACATGTATTTAAAGCTTCAAATATTATAAAAAATCAAAAGATCTAAAAATAGTAACAAGAACAACAAACTTAGTGTTATCCAACAAAGTGAAATGTGGGGAGGATAGTGTACGCAGATCATACCTTTACCTTAGAGGTAGGATTGATAGGCTGTTTATGATAGACCCCTGACTCAAGACGATTTAAAGATAGCAAAGTCAACAATATGAAACAAATATAAAACTTTAAAACAATCAGATTGGCAAAAAAGTAAACATCTAAATAAACTAATTATACAAATATGATAATACATGATATTCTTAAAATAGTCTTCAAACCAAGAGAGGTGCCACAAATAAATAGGGAATCCAACAATATAATATCAACTCTAGTTTTCGTACACAAGCCCAAGGCTTAGTACATCAGCTAAAAGATAAGCAATTTTTAATGGAGAAAGCTCCCATACTACAAACTATAATGTTATTAGCTAATTTCAAACAATAGAAGTTTCATATTTTCTTGAAACTTTGTGGAGACACAGAAGAACAAATAAGCAAACAAATATGAAAATTAGATAAATTTTAGAGTTTACAAATAGCTGGAGCAGCTGAGCATTTCACAACTCAATAAAAGACCTGAAGACCTTTCTCTATATTGTGTGTCGGTGAAATATTTTCTTTGACTTGGTTCAATAATGTGTCATTAAGAACCTTAGTGAAGTTTTAATACCTGAAGGAATGAATATTTGGACTTGAACCTAAAGATCAAATATCCAGGATATTGTCATATACAGGCATATTATGTGAAGTTCACACAGAATTGAACTTGTTAGATTTGGTTGAAGATTGTTCACGAGCACTTCTGAAGCTCCAAATTGACATCATATAATTTGGTTAAAATTCGTATAATGAAAAGAGAAATATTTTTATCTTGTAGATTTATGTCGATATTTTCTGGCCTTTTAAAATTGAAAGTGTTGAAGCTTGCTGATACAGAAGCTGAAAGCAATGAAATACTTTTCTCACTAATTGGACTATTTACCGTACTTAAAAATTATTTTTTCACTATATTAAGAGACTTGTGGCATCACATTAGCTAATGATTTTGAAATAGTATATGTTAAAAGTCTCTGGTAATTTTCTTTCATGCCAGTGCTTATAATAGCAAGTAAAGTGAAAGTTCATCCTAATTATTTAAAATTAAATCACACCAATCAATGTATCTGCACAAGTTGGTATGCTTGCCCTAAATTTATTACTCTATTAAAGAATCGAAATGAGCACTTAGGTTGGTCAAAGAAAAAAGTACTAAAGACATGGACACATAATAAGATATCTGAGTGCATAGTCCACTTCAAAATTTTAGTCAATTTTGCTACCTTAAATTTCTCAGTAATTTAGCACTAATTAGTTCATAACAAAGACACAAGTTCAATAAAGAGATAATGCATAGGTAGATCAGCTATAATTACCAGCTCATACAATCTTTTAGCTTTTTTTTCTGACTTGGCATTTTGACATAAAGAGTTTTAATAGAAAGTGGTAGATCACTTACCTGTAAGTATGGCTGTATGATGCAGCAAAAAAATTAAAAAATTTGAATACTATATTTGTGTCATGATCCGCTCTAGTTCTTTATAATGAGCCTCCCTAATGAGCAAAGTTGTTGTATCAGCTGATAATCTCAAATTTTTTTATTTCAGTCACCCAAATCACAAAAATAAAAAAGATAAGAATACTTCCTGAAAGTAAATGACACAAAGAAAGTGAGACACGTATGAGAAGAGAATATAAGTTATATATTATCTCAGTCGTGTCAACTTACAAGTCTTGACAAAGCTCAATTGTAGGTACTTAAGAAGGTTGACTCTTTAAAGTCTTTTTGCTGGTGTGGGTGATTTCTTTTTGGTCCTAAATTTGAAGATTCAGATATTTATGCTGCCATTTCTATCTCATTTATAGTTAGAATCTTAACATTTTTTTTGATAATTATCTTATTAACACTTGGTGAAAAGATAACTCCATCTTTCGATATAGGACAGTATTGATAGAGTTGTGTATATGACATTAGAGCTTTTCTAGAATAACTTTCGTAGTTAAATTCTAAATAAATATCGGTGCACAATTTGAACTGTAATGTATATACAATACGACATTATCAAATAAGGACTATGAAAGTTCGATATATCAAAGCTATTTTTTTTCGCCTTAGCAATATTCATACCAAATTGAAAATGCTTCAAAAATATTTCCTTCGTCATAATAGGATAGGGAGTTTGAGTTGGTGTGCAGTGTACGACACTTTATGTAGAAGATCAAAAATTTCAATGGAAACTCTATGAGTATCTCTCAGGATTTTGTATAATCAAATTAGGCAAAACATAATGAACACACTTTTTCAACTGCTACTTTTCCTTTTATGGATTAAGAGTTTCATTGTCGCATGTAAAGGACTTTTATATGCAAATTACTAAGCCTGAGATTCACAGCTAAAGACTGCAATCTTATTTGGCTCCAAGAGAATAATCTAATACAACTTAGAGTACACAAGTAGCCAGAAAATAATACAAAAGAAAGTAAAAAAGGAAAGGCAGCATATGCATTAATCAATGCAACAAAATATACTCTTTATACTTCAAAATTTGCAAAAGGTTCTTCACTTAAAATGTCAACAGATGAAATTATAGGTCACTAACCATTGTTTGGTTGTAACTGCAGGGCCTTCTTAAAACTTTCAGCAACTGCATTTATAGCATTCATTGTCATATATGCCTGAAATAAAGAATGATGGTTTAAAGTTTTGGATATGTATAATACCCCGCAGAGTGAAGTATGAAGACATTAAGGTACAAATGAATCAGTAATCCTGTACCATTAAGTGAATATTTTAGAACTGTGGTGTGCAGCCGGCTTGTGCGTCCTCGATTAAATCAACGGTGTACCTGCTACTTCCCACCAGTGCAATATTAGTGTCTAGAATACCTAAATACAAATAGTAAGCAACTATAATACACTGTTTTCAGAAAATCCTTTGGTACATAAGAAACAATACGTAAAGCAGTTGAAAAATAGTAGAGAAAAGTGTGGATCAAAATCAAAGAGAACATCCTTTTTTATTCATTGAGTAAAAGAAGAAAATGCAAATTTACATTGTTTTCAGCTGAGCATCAACCAATAAAATAGAATAGCTTTCGAACTCAAACGATTATCGACAAAACTACTTATTTCTAATGGGAACAATCTAAGGTCTAATTTGAAGAATTCAAATTAGAATAAAACTCAAAGCATACATATATTAATAGCCTCAATGTCATAGACAACACACCAAAAGTTAGTAGCCTCAATGACATATACACTACGCCAAAAGCTCGACTTTTCAGCACATATAGCTACAAAGATGCTAATATGAATGAATTTAACTACTTCTAACAAATAACATAATTTGACATAGTCACAAGAAACATCATTATTAAAGAAAAACAAATAAGGAGTATTAACCTTACAGCTAGCATCCTACATTTGTACGCAGTAAAAATATTGATTTGACAGCAATTCCCAATTGAGCCAATGATGTTTGCTAATAGAAGAGTTAAATAGTTAGTTGTTAGTGATCATTTTACCCTCGTGTTTCTACGGCCCCAAAAGATCCTATTATGGAAGATCGTATATAACAATTAAATAGTTGAATTAGGAGTATACAACAAACTTAAGTATAAACATATATATAACTGAAAAAAGTATATACTTAAGGTGTCATTGCTCTCAATATTAAAAGCGACGTAAGAGAATGGTGGAAGAATGCATGTAGAATCAAAGGACTCTAATGTCCAATTCATGGCAAAGTTACTCATACTCCTAACTTGGTAAAAACGTATCCACATGAATGGTGACAATCAAAAATAAAAAATGAAGTTCTTCTAAAATATTATTTTGTCGCTAGTATATAGATGAAAGTTCAAAAATTGACATGTGTATACCTCTCTTAATAATCATTAGCTGGTTTTAGTCAAAGGAAGTCTGTAAAAAAAATATGGATAGTGAATAGACAAATTTCATCAAATAGATTAAGAAAAAGATAATCTTAATATTCAACATGTCTGTTCCCTTTCAAAGCGCAGACTAAACCTTGTGTATAGTAGAAACAATAATTTAATTTGTTAGTTCTACAATAAATTTTAAAAATCTGAATATGCATGCTCTATTTCGAAACTTAGAATCATGATTCAAACTAAATTAATAGAGTTCTTTGTCAATATTCGAATTCAGAATTGAATTTTAGTTAGTTTAGAAGTATTTTAAACTCAATTAAGAACGTGCATGTTAAGAATTTCACTGATAGATTAATTGAAAAATCAAAAAATCACCAAGATTTGAGATCTTCTAATAAATATACATCTAAAAGAGACAAAAATTCAAAAAAAAAAAAAAGTGAAAATAATAAAATAACATATAGTCATTGAAGATGAAAAGTAAAAATTTAATCACTAACACAAACATTAATCTTAATCACAAATTTGTTAGTGCGGCAAAAAAACTCACCAATTTAGATCTAGAAAGAGAGTAAACTGAAATATGTAAATTCTAGAGAAATTGATATCGATTTTTTTGAAGTAAAAGTAATTTCTTCTGCTCACACGCGGAGATGATGAGTCTTTTCAGGTGTTTTGTGGTCAATCAAATTGAGCCAAAAGGACAAAAATTATATATCTCATGGTATATGTTTGATTGCTCTTGGTACAATAGTGGAATACTGTGATAGTCCTAGAATTGTTGGCTTATATAAAAGGAAAAGGACACTTTATAACACTTTTTAAAACAAATAGTTCAAATTTGAAAACTTTTCAAAAAGTGTTCAGTTGGATATACTATTTTTGCTTTATAGTCATTTCCTAGTTTGGGACATTTTGGCCTACGTAGTCCATATACAATACTGATACAGTCTATATACAATATTGATATAGTATTCAACTTGGACAATTCGGCCCTTTTAAAAATATTTATTTATTTTTGCTATAAATTTTTTAACTGATCAAATATTTTATTTTTTTTATTATTTGAAATAATAATTAAATTATATAAAAATGATATAATTGTTAAATAGAATATGTAACTATATAAGATAGGGAAAATGGCCAAAAGCCCCCCCAACCTTTACCCTAAATTCCAACTATACACTTATACTTTGCAGGGGTCCTATGACCCTCCTGAACTATTTTAAAGTGAAATATTTACACCTCTAAAAGCTCATGCCTAGATATTGTTTCAGGCAGTGAGCTGCACTCGCTGTCACGTCATGCTACGTCATTTAAAAAAAATTATATAAAAAATTAATTATTTTACTTTAATTATTTTACTTTCATTATTTTAATCTCAATCCATTTTTTCCCTTTCTCTTCATCTTTTTTTCTTCAATCTCAATTCATTTTTAATTTCTTTTTGCTTAGAAACTCGGATCTTGAAGTGTAATGGCACTAAAAATCAATTGGGTTAGGTATATCAGAACAAAAGTGAAGAAAAGGAAAAAGAAAGGTAATCTTGACAGTTGTTAGGGAGGAATGTTGGGTTGTAGTTCAAGAAAGTGGAGCTACTCCATTATAATGAGTAGGCTAGGAGCTTCAATGACTCATTTTCCAAAAGCAGTAACTTTTCCAAGTTGAGAAACTTTTCACTTTCTTGGTTGTTTTCTTATTTTTATTGATGGATTTGGCGTTTTATCAATCACCAAATCATGATAATCTACTGCTCATTTACACATTTGTCATATCTTGTTGTGGTTAGTAAAAATTTTTACTACTTGTGAATACCCACCTGATTTGGTGTTGATTTTTTAATTTCTTGAAATTCAAGAAATGTGAGCTGCGTGTGTATGGGTTGTTGTTTTTCAATTCCAGTAAAGTGTGTTTATGTGTGTTTTCTGTCAATGGAAAAATGAGGAGTGATGTGCAATATTGAGATTGAATGTTTGTGTGTTGTTTGATCTTTGTTGTCGGTGAATAATTGCTCATGTTGGTTTGTTGTCTATTTTTTGGTTATGAAATGTGTGATGAAGTCAAAAATAATAAACAACATTGAATTTAAAAATTTTCGACAATCTTGAAGAGGAAAACAAGACGATCTTAAATCCGAAAACAACAAATAATATCAATTTCAAAATTTTCAACGACCTTGAAGCCGGAAACAATAAAAACTACTGAATTTAAAATTTTCGATGACCTTAAAGTCGAAAATAATACAGAATTTTAAAATTTTCGACGATCTTGAAGTCGGAAATAATGGACAATACCCATTTTAAAATTTACGACAACCTTGAAGTCGGAAATAATGGACAATATCGATTTTGAAATTTTTGATGATCTTGAAGTCAGAAATAATAAACAACATCGAATTTAAAATTTTCGACAACCTTGAAGTGGGAAACAATGAAGAATATCAATTTTAAATTTATGGCGATCTTAAATCCAAAAACAACGAAGAATATCAATTTTAAAATTTTCAACGACCTTGAAGCCGAAAACAATGAACAATACCGAATTTAAAATTTTCAATAACCTTAAGTCGAAAAAAATAGAGAATTTTAAAATTTTCAGCGACCTTCAAGTCGAAAATAATGGACAATACCCATTTTAAAGTTTACGACGACTTTAAAGTTGTAAATAATGGACAATATCGATTTTAAAATTTTCGACAATCTTGAAGTTGAAAACAATGAACAATATCCATTTTGAAATTTTCAACGAATTTGAAGTCGAAATCAATCGATTTTGTGCTTGGAGATGAGAAAAATAATAAATTAATTTTCGATGCCATTGATGAATTCTTGGGTGCCATTGTTTGTAAGAAGAAGAAGAAGAAGAAGAAGAAGAAGAAGAAGAAGAAGAAGAAGAAAGAAAGAAAATGAAAAGAAAAAGAATAATTAAAAATGAATAAAGAAAATAAAAAAATATTAAAAATAATTTTTTAATAAAAGAAACACATTCTCACTCTCTTTAAAGAGAGTGAAACACACTCTCATGTCCAGCGTTCAGGGGGTAATAATTTCACTTTAAAATAGTTCAGAGGGTCATATGACCCCTGCAAAATATAAGTGTGTAGTTGGAATTTCGACTAAAGGTTGGAGGGGGGGGGGTAATAGACCATTTTCTCATATAAGATATATGTATAGAAATTGTATACTTCTATCAAATATGTATATGTATAAAATATATATAAAAAAATATATAGAAAGTGTATGAAAATTATATAATTGTTGTATAGAACATGTAAGAAAACAAGGTACAGTTATTGTATAAATTGTGTATCAAAATTGTATAATTTTCATATAGAATATTTACATGTATAAGATTTGTATAGAAACTGTATAGAAGATGTGTAGAAATAGTATAAAACAAGCCAGTAATTTGAAATGGCTAGAAAGTGAAATTTAAATTCCATAGCCATTTTCATGGAAATAGTTTAATTTGAAGTATCATTTCTGTCCTTTCCTCTATATAAAACTAGATGGGCAAGGTCCGTACTCAGCACGGGCCCACCATATTAATTTACAAACTGGTTGATTCATGAATGCTTTGTATAGTCATTCGGTAATGAAAAAGTAATCAATTGAGAAACAAATATAAAGCTTACATATCTCTTTACAAACGTATTTTAAAAAAGTAACAAAGTAAAAGCATAAAAGATAACATAATGAAGATGCATTACCACAAATATGCATATTTACAATTAATATTGATGAAAAAAATTGCTAAGCTAATTCTCAAATTTTAAGACATCGCTAATCCATCTATTGGACTCTATGACAGTTCAAATTAGGACTATATCAGAAGCACTACAGGCGACATTATATAATCTGCAATTGCTATTTCAATTTCAGCTTTCTTCAAAATCGGTGGCATTGTTTAAACCATAATCACTCATGTCACATATTTGCTTGTTATCTTTAAACATCTCACAACTTCATCTTTGTACTCTGCATGCCAATTAATTAATGGGTCAAGAGGAAAAAAACAAAACTACATAAGAAATCAAAATCATTAGAGAAACTATAAAAACAGTAAGGATTCTTTAAAAGTCTGCTAGCCTAAATATTGAATTCATCAGCATTTGGAAACTAATTACCTCTTTAAAATTAGTCCTAATTAATTTTAAGTACTAACATTTATCAGCTAAAGGAAAAGGTAAAGAAGAATATTAATCTTCGAACTCTCTTTATCTCCGAAGAAATACAATAGGGAGGAGTTAATTCAAACCTCTCTAATAAAATTAGAAAAACATATAATAAGAATACTCGGACATGCTTAAATTTTCACAAACAAATGAAAAAGGGAAGACAGTTAATAGATTCTACTATCATCATCAAAGGACAGGTAAACATTATTTACTACACAACATGATATGTTCAGTTTAAATTTCAGCACATTACTTAGACAAAAAGCAGAAGAGATATTTAATAAAGTTTCGACATTGCGTCCAACCACTGAGAAATAAAAGTGCATGTTAATCAAAGCACTTGTTGTATCAATGAAACTTGTATATCTAAGAAATAAGAAGAATTGTAGTCTGAAAATAACAATGTTAAACTTTTGAGTTATTGGTGATTAAATTGAATAATCAAGATATTCTTTTTTAAGACAGAGTATTTGACTTAACTCAGGGGAGCTAGAATCAATGAAGTTGGATCTTATAACACGTTCAAAAATCAAATCAGAGCACTGTGAAAGAATAAGAAATTACTTTGAATCAGGTGACAGTAAATGTACCTGAAATCACGTTAATGAATTCTTTGGATGAAACAAATGTTTTGGTAATTTTGGAGCACCCTATCAAAACTGCACAATTTTCTATTATATTGCACTTGTCGGGTTAATTTCTGATATGGTCACTCAACTATTAAATTCTCTTTCTTGCCTTCTTTTTTTCTTACTATTTTTATTACTTAAATTAGTGGATTAAGTTCTGAGACCAAATAAGTTCCTACATAAAAAGTAAACTTTCAGTATTTCCCCAATCTCTTTAGATTTGTTATTAAGTATTAACTCTTCACAGTTCTCATCTTTATTTCTGTTAATAAACATGAATCAAATGTAAATCTGCTTCTAATTTTTCTATTAAGAAGATATAAAGCAGACTTCAAATAACACAAAACCTATTGACAATATCCAGAATCAACGAAAACATCTACAGGTTAAATAAATGAAAGTGATTCAACATTTGATAGTATAACATTCTTAACTTAGCATATATCTAAACGTATCAAAACATCAATTGGGACAATGATACTACCATATTGTCCTTATCAAGTTCAGATCTAGTTCAGAAAAAGTGTCGCAGGCATGTTGTTCCTTTAAACAAATTAGATTGATGTTCAATCAGACCTGTATACTTGTAAGGAGTTGTTTATGTTCGACAAGGGTTGCGGTCAAGGACTCTGCATGACCACTAGTACCACCATCATGTGAACTCTTAAAAAGCCACCCTCTCCATTATTAGCTTTTGCCGATATATATGTATATGTTTTCATGCAACCTGAATTCGTAGTCTATTTAAACTTTATTAGAAAACCAAACATAAGCTAGATGAAGTTAGTACAGTAGAGTTTCAGCTATAAGTTTCTTACCCCTAAACTTATGCTTTCTGTATTTGTGTGCTAACTTTTAAGCAAATATGGTTGTTAAGTCAGCACAAAAGGAGTACATAAATATTCTGTTATTTAGCAGTCACGTTATCAAAAAAAAGTATAAAATACAAAAAAATGAAATTAAGCAATAATAGAACCGCCGTAAAATTTAGATATGTCATAACAATTTCGAGTATAATTCAGGTGATACTTGTCTTTTACCTCAAGCAAGTGATTAAGCGGTATTTGAATACAAAAAGAACTTAAATTCAATTATAACTTGTTAATTTTTTCACTTGTACATTATATTATTATTCTGTCCACGCATTCAATAATGTATTGCAGTAATTAAATTGAACTCACTTTTTTTTTTGTAGAAGATATGTTGAATGAATTTTCCTTAAAAGAGTTGGTCAGTGTGCTCTGTCATGCCTTTTACGGAGAGAAAAAATAGAGTTTTAACAGGACTTATAGAATCAGCATACCAATTGAAGGGATTGCTTATGAACACGTTGTAGGGCATGCGTCCAACACCTCAATACTTCTACTATATCAACAGTAGGATAGCCTCTTTGTTCTTTTGTCATTTTTCTTCTTCTCATTTTTTCAATTTGAAGTCGATTTTGCTATGTATCGCCTGTTCTCTTTGTTCTTTTGCCATTCTTTTTTTCTCATTTCATCAATTTTGGAATCAATTTTTTGCTAGGACATTGAAAAAACTACTAAGAAATTAATGTTTCAGACATATTATCAAACACCACATGTGCATCAATGTGAAAATCATATACCAACATAGCATGCATATTGAATATACAATACGAAAACTATAGTTCAAAATAAATATTTCCAGAAATTTCAAGGAATCAAAATTTGTAAATGAATTGCATGCGTATTTTACCTTTTTAATAACTGTAAAAACTAGGGGTGTACATGGGTCGGGTTGGTTCAATTTTTACTAAAATAAAATCAAACCAATCATGTTTGTTTATTAAAACTATAAACCAAATCAAACCAACAAAAAATTTATTTTTTCGGTTTAGGTTTTAGTCGTTTTTTTTGGATTTTCGATTCTTTCGGTTTTTTCGATTTCTTTTTTGTAATCTTTAGTTTTTATAATTATATTATGATCGAAAACTAGATTAAATATGTTTTCACTCATGTTCTAATGAAAAATCATAATTATGAAAAAATGAGAAGTGGAAAACTCTCTTGAAACTAAAAAGTGAGATGAAGAGTGAAAAATTTAGGTTTTAAGTTTATATTGGATTTTTGATCATTTAATTAGCAATTAATGGACAAATATTACAACTTAAAGACTCAGCTCTAAATATATATCTACACCTACTTTCAAATTATTGACAATTACTAAAACTAGTTGAAAAAGTAGATTATAATTAATTTTTTATGTCGGTTTGATTTGGGTTCGGTTTAACTTTTTTTTTGTTAACACCAAACTAAACCAAGAATGGTTGGTTTTTTTTGTCTAATGCCAAATCAATCAAACCAAATCATAAGTCGAATTTTTTTCTCGATTTGATTTGGTTCGTCGGTTCGGTTTAACTTGACGGTTTAGTCTGTATACTCCTAGTAAAAACTAACCAAATTCTCTAACCATCGACTGTGAAATCTGGTTAAATTGTGGTCACTGATTGAAGTAGACGATGCGACTAACAAATATCTGTGCAAAAACTTCAAGAACCAACAATCACAGATGCTATTGAAGCCCCATTATCAGCAAAATTGGTGAATTAGACGAAGAAATATAAATGAAAACTTACCTGAACTAAAAAATACAGTACATATCTAGACAAATTGAAAAGTAGAGAATAAGATTCATTTGCTCCATTGGGTGGGAAAGAGTGAGAGAAGAAATAGAGGAGAAGGGAAAAGATTTAGGTAATGCTCTGGAGAGAGAAAGTGAAAATATTTCAGTACACGTGTTGGACTTAGTAACGTTTACAGTTTTTCAATGCCCATTAAATGTACAACTTTTGTTCCTTTTCGTACAATTAGTTGGTGCAGTGTTCGTCCTCTGATTATTGGCTTGTATATATGGTTAATAATAATAATAATAATAAAATATACTTAAAAGAGTAAAAAAGAAAAGAAATGTAACAACTAAAAATAAAAATATATTATACTCAAAATTACCCAACGGTAAACTAGAAAACATCTGTGGCTCTATTTACCACCGCATCACGGGCGTTGGCCGAACGCGACAGGGTCCCACAGATTACGTATTAGGAGTATATAAAGTGGGGGAATCGACGGGGGCACGAAACGCACCTATCGCCTACTGGCGTAATAATTCCAGGCCCAATAGTTAGTTGACCCCTTGTTCCTTGTTCTTCCTTCTCCGCTTCAATCTACAGGCTATGGATGGAATAATTATGTTAAAAGGCCTTATATTTGTGTGCTTAATTGCCTCTTCAACTGCTAGAGGTAATTATAAACTGCTTTATACTAATCACATACTTTGATTTGAATTTTGAATTTGCTATAGTTATGGGTGCAGTACATTTTTATCCGACTGTATTTACTATGAGATTATGTATAATTAGAATATATCGAAAAACTTTATCAGTATAATTAGTCAAGCTGAATAGTTGCTACATAAATTGTTAAGCAACTCTCTCTCTTTCTTGATTGTTTCTGGATTAATAGACAATAATTACATACCCAGTATAATCCACACGTGGTGTCTGGGGAGGACAAGATGTATGCGGACCTTACCCATATATTTGCGAGGTAGAGAGGCTGATTCTAATAGACATCTAGCTCACGGCAAGTGTGGATAAATCATGATAGAAAGGAAAATAAAGACAACAAAATAGCAAGATAAACATAACCAATGAAGCAATAGATAATCTGGATTAATATATAAACTCTAATCCAGACCCTCTCAAACAGTTGCTATTAGACCCAAGTTTAATACTGCCCTTCATTGCTCATACCTGGACTGCCTAGCCTGTTAATTGATTGAGTTTTTTCTCTTCTTGGCGTTGGTAATGCATTTTTAACCAAGATGACGTCATTCATGTCTGGGAAAAGAATGGGCTAGGAATGGTTTAGGATATGAGAGGAAGACAAAAATCTAATGAAATTTATGAACCAAGACTGATATTTTCAGTTGAGATAGCATTTTAAACATCCATATATGGATAGTTCAGCTGAGACACTGGGCATGTCTCAAATATTTTGCAAGCTTATTGTTGTGTTGAGTTACCGAGTTGGACAAGGTAATTCCCACTATGTATAAAGAGATAGGTAGTGGTATCAATGGATACTTTGAACTATGCTTATGTGCAAATGGTAATTAAAGCTTCAAGTAAAGCAACCTAGATCCTTGTACAGGCATTGTCTGCTTTGTTATGCACTTTTGGGTGCAAACATAAGTTCTCCATAGACACTTCATATTTTCAAAGTGATAAATGACAACAGATTTATAGATAACTACTTATAGTTAATTTTTTTTTGGCTGTAGAACTTAAAGCGAAGGATCAAGGGTCAATCTACAATCACACTCTTGCCACCATATTGGTGGAATATGCCGCAACGGTGAGTTTTTCTCACATTTTAAATAAGCGAATACGTTAGAGGTCAGAAATATTTTAATTGATGGTTAATCGCTTACTTTTTTTTTGATAAATGGTTGATGTGCTTGGCTGGATATCATGATGACCAAAATTGGACTTTACCCATAAACGATGGACTGAAATCCAAATTTCCAGTTTCTTTGTGTAGTTTTAATTTTTATATTCCTTGAACTCTTCTTACTCATTTTTCTGCATTTGATTTGTGGTTAATATAATCCATACTTCATTAGTTCAGGCTGTTTTATTGGGGACCAATTACGTCCATACTTGTGACTTTCTTGTTGAGAGGACTTTCATCACCTAGAGTATAACAAAAATGACCTCTGTATTTGTAGGTCTATGTGTCAGATTTGACAGAACTGTTTACTTGGACATGCCCCAGATGTAATGATTTGACGAAGGTATTTTGTTCAGATTGTTATATATAGATTCTTCAGGTTGAGGAGAAGCTTTATGCAAATTTCATCCGTACTTTTCTTATATGATTAATTTGTCGAAGCTTCATCTTGTGCAGGGGTTTCAAATTTTAGATCTCATTGTTGATGTGAAGCTATGTCTACAGGTGAATATCGAATAGTGCAAAAGCATGTTGTGCTCTCATTCTGAGGCGCTAGTTTGGTTCTAACTATTGATATCAATTGCAGGCATATGTGGGGGTGGCTCCAGATCTTAATGCCATTGTAATAGCTTTCCGAGGCACTCAGGCAACCAGGTTTCATTCTACTCCGATCTGTTCTCATCATCCATGTGGTCCCATGTTTAATCTGACTGTATGGTGATTAAAAAATGTTAAAAAATGTCTTATTCTGCAGATAATAATTCTGACTAGTTTATATCATACTGTCATACATAAGTTCAGCTCAAAAAGCATAGATCGTTAGCTCTCTTAGTCTTTTGCTGTAAAAATGAATATGTACATGAAGTAAATAGATGGTTAATTTAGTTTTTTTCACATGTAGCTAGGGAATTAACATGCATATTGTTGGGGTTGTACTACTTATCCATAGCACTCTTTGGGTGCTATATTCTTTAATAAATTTTCGTTACATTTGCAAGAAAGTCCAGCTGAAAACCATTTTTCTTGAAAGGAAAATCTGCTATCTACTTTTAAGTTTTAACGCCTGTATGATAAATCAGTGGACATAAGAGCTTTGATAACCAATCTAATAAAACCATGCAGCAAAGAGTTATTATTATATTTTTATCTTTTAACTGTTTGCATGCAAGTTAGATCCTTAGCAAAGTAATAATTTGGAAAATATGAACCGCATGTATACAATCTTTTACTTTATTATGGGCTTGTAAGCCGATATGATAATATAGCAAACTCGTGTTGGTCTAGCAGAGTTTGTTGAATTAGATGACGGACAGAGATACTGCTAGAATTATCCGTTTATTCAAGTATTTTAAGTTGTGCAAGTTAAAACATTTGACTGATACTCGTGGTGTGAAATGGAATTTTCTGATTAGCGGCTTCTACTTTGGACAGACAATGCAAGACGCTCTTAGGGACAATATTACACCTTTTACTGCACCAAGCTATACTTGGAGGTCTTTTTGTTGTTTTATCCAATGCAAATTCAAAACAAAATACTTAAAAGGGTTAATTTAGTCAGTAGGTATGGATCTTGTGTAAAATTTTTACAGAATAGATGAGATATGAAGGTAACAACGTAAAGTTTCCCATATTTCTAGGTCTCATTTTGGATCTCTTTTTAGTTTGCATCTTTTTTAATCGGTAAGTTCCTTTTTTAATTTGATTCTATTTTCAAGGTAGTCTAATTTAGAAATTAATAGCTGTAATAGCATTACCTACCCCCCCCCCCCCCCAACAAAATATATAAATAAATAAAAATCAGTATAGCATTCTTCAGGGTATATCCATTGCCTCGTTGCAAGTGGATGGCCTCACTGCAGATCTTTTGTCTTTTAAACATTGGTCTTAACAAAAATAATAAACGGTTGAACGAGAATTTTATCATTGCTAAAGTTTTGTAGGTTCGCAGCTGTTAGTGATTAGAATAAGTGGATATTATTTGGTACTTTACTTTTGTCTGGGGGAACAGAAAGCTCTGGACCTTTATAAGTTAGGACTGCTGGATATGTTATGTGGATTCTCACCTGATGGAGCTATTTGGACATTCATAAAACTCTGGGCTTCTTTTGATGTTCTGGGTGAATTATGTGGACCTTATCTATTGTTTTATCAGGCTTAAAGAATCTCGGTGATTAAAGTAAATTGAATCTCGCTAGTTTGAGAAATAATACGAGCCATCCCTCTAGCTTCACATGTTACAGGGATCTTCCTACTTTTTAAGTTAGTTAACAAGGCCATTGAAACTGATAAGGTATGCCAAATATGCTCTTAAATGACCATTAGTACCCTTGAGCACTTCTTCAATTTTCATGCTATAGATTCTTTAATGCTTTCAATTATTCCTTTTTGCAATAAAATAAAATAAAATACGCTTCTTCTATCACCAACAACACCCTTTCTCTTATCGGTTGCCACTGCCACCTTCGAGAGGCAGAGTTAGGATTTGAACTTTAGAACACAGTAACAACATACCCAGTATAGTCCCACAAAGTGGGGTCTTGAGAAGGTAGAGTGTATGCAAATCTTACTCCTACCTCAGAGGTAGAAAGGATGTTTTTGATAAACCCTCGACTCAAGAAAAAGCAATCGAAAGCAATTTCGAAATAAAAGTAATGGAAATACAAGAAACAACAGATAATAACAAAACTAACAGATTGTAACAGAATGGAAACTACAGCAGAACAATACAATAATCGAGGTATAAGAAACAATAGATAGTAACAGAAATCGAAAGATAAGAAATTACATGAGCAATAATACAAGTACTAATAAGAACGGATAGCAAGACAACACACTCCTGCTTACTAACTATCCCAGTTCGTCCTTCACACTCTCTTATCTAAATTATGTCCTCGGTGAGCTGAAATTGCGCTATGTCTTGTCTAATCACCTCTCTTATATACTTTTTCGGTCTACCTCTACCTCTCCCGAAACCATCCATAGCTAACCAACCTCTCACACCTCCCCATTGAGGCATCCGTGCATTTCTTTCACATGCCCGAACCATCTCAACTTCACTTCTCGCATCTTATCATCCAAAACCACTCCCACCTTGTCCCAGATATCCTCATTCTAATTCCGTCTCTCCTACTATGCCCATACATCGATCACAACATTCTCATTGCCGCAACTTTCATTTTTCTGAATGTGAGAGTTCATGACTAGCGTCCATACAACAAAGTTGGTCTAACCTCCACTTTGTAGAACTTGCCCTTAAGTTTTGATGGCACATTCTTGTCACATAAGACTCCAGATGGGACTTGCGAGCCTCTATTTATTCACCCTGGACCAATACGATGAGAGATATCCTCTTCAATCTCCTTATTCCCATGGATAATAGAACCAACATACTTGAAACTTCCTCTCTTTTGGATGACCTACGTATCAAGCTTCATTTCCATGTCAACCTCATGCATTACGTCACTGAATTTGTACTCGAAGTATTTTGTCTTGGTCCTACTCAACCTGAACCTTTAGACTCTAAGGTTCGTCTCTAAACCTTCATCTTATCATTAATGTAGACGCGAGCCTCGTCAACCAAAACTATATCATCTGTAGATAGCATACACCATGGCACCTTGAATTTGTCTTGTCAATATATCCATCACCAAAGCAAATAAAAACGGGCTAAGATTTGATCATTAGTGTAACCCCATAAAAAATGCACAGTGCTACGAGTTTCGTCCTACAGTCCTTACCCGAGTCTTGACTCTATCATACATATCCTTGATTGCCCTATACTTGTGTCACAATGCCACAGGTACAACCTATAAACAACTCCAAAGAACCTCCCTTGGGATTTTGTCGTAAGCCTTTTCTAGGTGGGTAAATACCATGTGTTAGTCCTTCCTCTCCATATATTGCTCCACCAATTTTGGTACAAGATGAATGACTTTTGTAGTTGATCGCCCCGACATGAATCCGAACTGATTTTTGGAAATTGTTACTTCCTTCTTCACCCTCATCTTTATTACTCTCTCCCAAACCTCATAGCTTGGCTTAGGAGCTTTATATCAGTATAATTGTTGGAATTCTAAATGTCACCCTTATCCTTGTACAGTACAACATCATTGTACTTAATCAACTATCCTTTAAAAACAAAATCCTTCTTTGTTTTGAAAACGACATTAAATAACTCAGTCAGCCACTCCATACATGTCCTTTATGCTCTCTTCCAAAATTCTGTTGGGATCTCATCTGGACAGATTGCTTTATCCCTATGCATCCTAAGAGCAACACCCTTAACCTCGTCAACCCTTATGCGCTTACAATACCCACAATTGTGAGTTGTGACATCTCTTTGAATGTTCCAACTCCTCAGCACTGTGCCTTTTTCTTCGTTCAGGAGTTTATCAAAGTATGGTTGCCATCTCTGTTTAATGGGTGCCTCAGTATTTTGTCGTCCTCATCCTTGATGCACTTCACTGGGTCCATTCATAAGCCCTCCTCTCTCTGGCCTTGGCTAGCTTGTTCAACTTCTTATTCCTGCCCTTGTCCTCTAATTTTGCATACAAGCAGTGCTATCAAAAGCGAAAAGCGCAAGAAAGCTCTAAGGCTTGTCGGGGCTTAAGTGCAAAGCGCAATAAAAGTATATGCTTTAATGAAAAAAGGCGCAAAGGGAGAATAAGTACAAATATTTATGTTTAGTCCAAGACTAATAATTATAAGCATGAACGACAAATATGTGAACAAAGAAATTGAATAACAATTACGATAAATTGAAATATCAATTGTTTAGTGTCTCTCTTCAGAAGAGACTCATTGGCAAGGAAAAGTATGCCTTCGAAACTTGATGATGACAGTGAAGCGCACATAAAGCGAGGCGAAGCGCTCAACACGTTTTGAGCCTCACTTTAGGGCTTAAGCGCGCCTTTGATAACAATGCATACAAGTGTTCAAAGATGCCATTTTTGATCCCGTAATTGATTACTTAGACTCCTTCCTCGCCATCCTATACCTTTCCCTATTCATCTGTTTCTCTTCATTGTCCTTACTTTCCACCAACTTTGCATATGCCACCTTCTTTGCCTCCACCTTCCCTTGAAATTCTCCATTCCACCATCAGTCACCTCGATGCCCACCAAAACGGCCTCTCAAGATCCCAACACCTCTTTAGCCGCTTTCCTAATGCAACTAGTAGTCCTATTCTACATACCGTCCGCATCCCCACTACTCCTCTAAGCCCCATACTATCAACTTCTCCCCCAGCTCCAAGGCACTGGCCATAGTCAAGCTACCCATTTGATCCTTGGCCGATCATCCACAATCCTCTTCTTCCTCTCCCTCTTGATCTTCAAAGCCATTACCAGGAGTTAATGTTGGATCATAAGATTCTCATTGTGGATAACATTAGGTATTAGTTACTGGGTTCTAAGTATAATCTTAGTGCACCGAGCTGTTACATTCCCCCCCCACACGCATATTTAGCAAGTTTCTTAATACAAATACATGGTATGAATTAAAGCTACTGAGTTCGGGCGAATTTGTATGCCAGCTTCTAGCTCTACCCCTACCGCTTTCCGCTTCCCAGTCGAACCCAGCTAAAGAATAAGGGCACACATAAAAAGAAGTTTTCTTTTGGTTAGACGGGCATTTAAAGTTAATGCCATTAACTTCAGATGATAGGGAAGAGAGGTCTTGTCATTGTTCAAGGTAGAGGAGGAGAAGTTCAAGTAATTCAGCTTTCTTTCTTTAATGGAGGAGAATAAAATGAAGGTGGAGGGACTGGGAAGTTGACCAGACCTTTCATGTCTATTTGCTTGTTTAGCCAAGCTTCTGGAAAGGGCAAGTGCTTATTTTAGAGAGTTTAGGTGTTTGGCCATGCTTTTATGAAAAACCAAGTATTTTTGAGTAGCAGCAGAAGTTTCTAATATTGGAAAAAGTGCTTTTCAAATTGATTAGCCAATCAGAAACTGCTAATCTCCAAACATACTTTTTTGAGAAGCATTCCTGACAGAAGCACCTCTTCAGAATAAGCAGATTTGGGAAGCTTGGCCAGACAGGCTATAAGTTGTGAAATCAGAAATGTAGCTCAGAGATTCTTTTTGATTTTGCTGTGTGATTGTGCTTCACGTGGAAAGTTGCATTGTGTTTTATGCATCTCCAACATATTGATGATTATAAGTTCATGTGCTTTTTTGATGCAGCATACAGAATTGGATTGCTGATCTATTCTGGAAGCAACTTGATATAGAATATCCTGGAATGGAAAATGCAATGGTGAGTGTACAACACTTAAAGCTATTAGGCTTCTGATTTGTGTATTAATCATCTTTTCTGCCGGAAGATTAAAGTCAGTTATTTACAGGTGCATCATGGATTTTATTCGGCTTACCACAACACAACATTACGCCCTGGAGTGCTAAGTGCTGTTAAAAGAGCAAAAGAGCTGTATGGACACATTCCCATTATGGTGACAGGACATTCAATGGGAGGGGCCATGGCTGCTTTTTGTGGATTGGATCTCACAGTATGTATATTGCTGCTGTTTTGTATGAGTTCCCATCATCTATATACTTTGACTTGCTTTTCCAATAAGATAGTTCAGGTTATAGAATACCCTTGTAAGCATTATTGCCTTTGCACTACCTGACGAATAGTTACATGACTCAATTTCCCACATTGCTTCATTAATTATGAATTTATGATTTAATAAGAATGTGTTTTCGCTCTCTTTTACTAATACTCCCTCCGTTCACTTTTACTTGTCACTAATTTTCTAATTGAATTTCTACTTTTACTTGTCATTTTTGACATATCTAGAAAAGACAACTTTTTTCCTATTTTACCCTTTAATTGTTTTTTCTCCGCATTAATTTCAAGACACAATGTAAACACCATTTAATAGAGGTACTATGGTTTAATGACCATGTTATTAATTGTTTTTCTTAATAGGTGTGTCATCTTTATTTGTAACGAGTAAAACTGAATGGAGGGAGTATTTTCTATTGATCCAGTTGTAGATGTTCTACTTATAGTTATAAAAGGAACCCCCTCTTCCCCCTCTTCGCCCCCAGAAAGAAGAGCTAGTGGTTCTATTGACTTTAATATATATTCTTACCAGGTAAATTATGGCTCACGGAATGTTTCAGTTATGACATTTGGACAACCTCGAATCGGGAATGCTGCTTTTGCGTCCTACTATAGCAAATGGGTACCAAATACAATTCGGGTCACACATGAACATGATATTGTTCCTCATCTGCCCCCATACTATCACTATTTCCCTCAAAAAACTTATCATCATTTTCCTACGGAGGTAACTGTTCTACAAGCACAACTCAAATATTTGTGCCTAATTTTAAACTGCTTGCAATGTAGCTGTGAAAAATAGCAACCTTTTGTGTAATGAATGTCTTGAGCACAGTGATTTAGCTATTCAAAAGTTGCATTTGTATTTATTCAAGAAAGCAGTGTAACAAGCAGAAGAATGTTGATTTGTGCCTGAACTCCTGCTATCCGTTTAATGATTATTTATATAATTTTATACATTGTTGTATGTTGCTCGCAAACTCATTTTCTGCTTGAATAAATTGAATGTAAGCTATCATTTATTTTGCACGTTCATCAATTCAATGGCTCCTGAGTCGGTGGTCTATCGGAAAATGACCTCTCTACTTCTTCGGAGGTAGTGGTATGGACTGCGTACATTTTACCCTCCCCAGACCCCACTATGTGGGAATACACTGGGTTTGTTGTTGTTGTTGTATCAATTCAATTGTTGTTGTCATAGGTTAATCCTTGGTTTTACTCTTGTAATTGAAATTTCCGATATTGCAGGTGTGGCTCCATAACCTCGGTTTTGGACTTCTTGTCTACGCAGTTGAAAAGGTTTGTGATAATTCTGGGGAAGATCCTTCTTGTAGCAGGTAACTCCTCTCTGTCATGGACTTATCTGTAATCAGTTTACAAGAGAACTGCAAATTGGTGTATGTATTAAACATAGTTCATGCTGGTCAGATAAAAAACAGAGGAGAAATTATTATACGAGTAGCAAATTAGTATTAGTACAGGATACACTGCATCATTGTCATTACGCCGATAAGGTTTCTCATTCTTCAGTCAGAGGGTTGGTTCATTTTACAAATTGTGAAGAATAAAACTCTTAACAATCTCTGTGGAACACTACGCACAAAAAGTTCACCTTGAATGAATAAATTGGACAAATGTGATAAAATGGAAACAAAGTAGTAATAGAAAAGATTCGACTAAATTACGAAATAAGACTGAATGTTGTTGTTTCTCTTTTGAACAATCACATTTGTAAGAGCTTCATTGGTGTTTCTGAGTACAATTCTTTTACGCCTGTCACTGTCAAATGGTTTACGAGCTAATTCTAGAAAGAAATTACCTCATTCTTAGTTTGTTCGACCTAATTGCTATATATCTAGTAGATAGCATTCTTCTTTCACCATGATCTTTTTAATTACTCTTATCATTCTTTGATTCAATTATTGGTGTTTGGTCTTGTTTATAAACCTATTACCTTTACAGTTTGAAATAATCTACCAATCCCCAATCATAAAACTGAAGATTAATCAATTCAACCCATTTGAACTGAAGTAGGTCATACAAATCAGTTAGATCGTAGTAGCTTAGAGAGAAGTTAATATTTTTCAGTTCACTCTCCTCTTACCAAAGGGTTATTAAATCAGTAATATGACCCTTAACTAGAGGTCGAGGGTTCGACCCTGGGTACGGAGAAAACTTTGTTGGGAGCTCCACCTTAATGGGCCCTGCAACGCGCGATCCGGATTAGTCGGGGCTCCAATGCGGGCACTGGACACCGGATGGGAAACAAAAAAAAAAAAAATCAGTAATATGAATATCTCGTAGCCAGACAGTATAATTCTGCAAGAAAGAATGTTGAGTTTCCAAGAAGAGACCGGCCTGGCCGGAGTCCTTTTGTGATGGTCTTTTGTTTGGTGGAAAACTTGCTGAATTTTGCTAGAGTTGTTGGCCTGTTTGCTAATTCTCCGAAATACTCCAGGTCAGTGACTGGTTACAGTATTAAGAATCATCTGTGGTATTATGGTGTAAGATTAGGAGGCGAAAATCCAGGATTCTGCAGAATTGTGGAACGTGATCTTGCTGCATATGGTACAGTTGATGTTGATGGAAATGTCATTCTATCCCGAGATATTCCTGCTTCTGTTTTGAGGATGAATGTTGAACCTAACGAGGATGGTCGATTGATGTAGAGGTTCTCTGGGATTATTTTCTTGGCTGTGGGGAGGTGAATATAGGTCCCTGGAATGGCTTAATTTTAATCTGTATCCCATTCAATTGTGCAATTTGGTGATTCATTGTGGGGATCATATATTTATTACTTCTTTTTTCTTGTGTACATATCATCTTAATGTAAATAAAATTTTACTATTGTAATCAATTGAACTCAAAGAGAGTAGTGTGACTGTTCTACTCTGAACAGAAGTGACAAGTGAAAGTACTCTTAAATATTACTACTAAAATAGATGCATCATCATCTGGTATGACCCGACATTTCCTACTGTAACCATCCATATTTTACCCTGTATTGGTTATTTTACTTCTTATTTTGAGGATGATAACAAAGAGAGCCTGATGCACTAAGATCTTGCTATGTACATGTTTTGGAGAAGGGTCCCACCACAGTGCACTAAATTGAGGATAATATAGTTCTTAAAATAATCTTTATATAACATATTTGTCAAGCAAGGGACTAAAAATACACACTTTAAATAATTAAAATGTTTTTAGTAATATACGTAAAGCTTGGTTTATATGATAGTTAAAATGAAAGACCATCAATAATGAAGGATTAAAAGTGCAATTCTTCCTGCATGGAGTTTGTGTTCCATAATTTGATTCTCTTTATTTATTTATTTTTTATTGTAGCGATATATTTAAATACTAGTCAAATATACATGTTTTGCACGTGTGTCTCGTGTTAATTAATAATAAATTTTTATAAAAAATAAATTATTGTATGTATGTTGGAGTTAAGTAAACAACTTTTTTAAAAAATAACATAAAACTTTTAAGATAAAAATTATACTTAAAGAAAAATATGATAACTCGTCACCACATTTTTCCTCAAAAATCACTTTAACCTATTTTTGTTTCGTATCATATTGTCACAAAAAGGAATAATTCTCAATTTATAAAAATTCAAATTCAAAAACTTTTCCTTCAAAGAAAGACACCAAACTATGAAAAAAAATTAGTTTTCTTTCATAAATTATTTAACATATTATTTCAAATAAACCTAAACATTTAATTCTAAACTATTGATGCGACTAAATATTTTAAAGTAATTATAATACAACTTTAGTTCATTCCATTTTATTTTTTGTCATCTTTACTATTTAAGACTTTCTCTATGTTACTTTTTTTAAAAAAAAAAATTGTGTGTTCTACTATAATTAATTTTACAATACGTATTATGGAATTAGAATACCCCTTTTCTGTGCACAAATAAATTATTAAAATAATAATTTTATTTTTTTGAGCTAAAGTAATTATTTTCCTACTATCATATATTTTAGGATTCTTTAATTATTAATTATAGAGAAAATTATAAAGTCATAGTATAACAATACAAAATTTATAGAAAATATACATGAAAAAAATATTTGAATATAAACCTTTGAGAAGCTACATATTCCTGCAACACAAATAGAAAAAAAAAAAAGAAAGAAAGACATTTATTATCAATAGAAAAATTGAGAAAGATGAAGAATAATACACATATTTATTTTTTAATTTTTATTTACATCATCAAGAAACAAAAAAAATCTTCAACGACAAAATCAAGATTTAGAATTCTTTAATCATAAATCGTAAAAAATCATAAAGTGATAGCCTAACAGTGCAAAATTTATAGAAAATATAAATGAAACACCTGATTATAAACTGTTGAAATTCATATTCCTACAACACAAAATAGGAAAAAGAAAATAGAGAAAGATGAAGAATAATACAAATATTTATTATTTAATTTTCTTTATATCATCAAGAAACAAAGAAATCTTAAACAACGATAACAAAGAGAAATTATAAAAACATAATTTGTAATAAATTAAATCTACATATAACTGATATAAAGAAAACTGTAATATTAGGAGAATAATATTTCTACGTTGATGTGAAAGAAATAATAATCAATTTATAGAAGTTCAAATTCTTTTCTTCTAAGAAAAAGATTCTTTAAATAAGGAAAAAAAATATTTTTTCTTTTGGAAAAGTAACAATCAATTATGTTATTAAATTATTTAAGGTACTATATTATGTTTTTAACTAAATAAATTACTTAGGGTAGCTTTTTTTTTCATTTTAGGATCATAACGTGAAAAGGGGGGATTGCCATATATTATATTATTTTATAATATATTATATTATATTTTAATATATTTTAGGAATCCTTAGTTTTATATATTTTAGGAATTAATATTATAAATATAATTATATAATAAATTAATGATGTGAAAAGACGATTTTACTTATGGCGAAGACTTTTAATGAAGGGCAAAAAGTTCAAATCATTTTTCTAACAGTATTCACACTTTTAATATGTTATAAATTATAGATATACATTTATGCCACATCAACTAATATTAACTGATAGCATCTAACACGGTTGACCAAAAAAATCACATCTTATTAGGAAACCATTTGATTACCGCGCTTCCACCTTAATTTGTTAATCACTAGGCCAATATTTTGTTAGCACCACTAGACTGTTAAGGTGTTTACACAAAAAGGTCTCAAATTGAGATTAAATTTTGGATGATAAAAGTAATAGTCGCTATTCTTTAGATGCGCACATGATAAAATCCCACAAATCATACAGTAAAAGTAAGTCGCATCAGGTACGTCCGCGCAATAAGCTCGACCAAGAAATATCGCTTAAGAAAATTTCCTGCCTAACCAATTTGATCACCCCTAGAGGTCTCGCATTGAGAATTTATGTTCAATTCCCTCCAAAATAGCCATGCCACTGCTCCAATCGCCCCTTAATTGTTGTACCTTGTTCTTTCAGCAATTAATTTGATAATATGAAATTTAAAATCTATAAATTTATCTGTAAGAAAATACTACAATTCTCTTTTATATTAAAAAATTATATAATTGTTAGTTTAATTTATTTATTATTTTTCGAACTTGTCCAATAGAGGAAAGTATATTTTAACAAAGAAGGATCATACTTCGGAGGTGAATCAACCTATATGAACCCTTTTAACAAAAGTTATGGTAGAGTAATTAACTAGAAATTTTAGATCTGAGTTTTCCTAACGTGAATTCACCTTCGTTAAATAAAAACATTTTACTCCTTTAACCCCACTATAAAACTTTTGAATTTGATTTAATCCCAATACGAGACATCTAAAGAGAAATTAATTTTTAAAGTTAAATCATTTTTTACTGACCCAATGTCAACTGTCAACCAAGTACCTTTGGTGGTCAATGCCCAATGGCTTCGCATATCAAAACTGTTTTGTGTAGATGCCCATAACAAGGTTATAAGTTATAACCCTTCACTATTCGCCAATTAACGGCGCTTATCCTTTTTGTCTCCCATGCTCCACAGGTCACAAGCCAACTATCTTATCCTCTTCCTCCACCCCACGCCACCTTTAGTCTTGTTCTTTTTTTTTTTTTTGGTTTACAAGTATTTCAACAATCGTGAGATTCATTCTTCGTTCCTCAATCAGTACATTTTGCGGTAAGAATTTAGCCATAGAATTTACTTCATTCGTCACCTTTAGTCTTGTTGTATTTTCATTTTAAATTATTTATCATGTTACTTTTATACACAAATCTTAAGCTATATCAAAAGAAATTGAAATTGTTTTATTCTTATTTATATTTTAAAGTGTAATCTATTTTTATTATATATTTACTTTGTCTATGTGTCGATATATTAATTGAGATATTTGTAATTTTTAAAAATTACTGTTATAACAAAATAAAATGTGAACATGTAATTATTTTTATCTTGAATTATTAAAGTGATAAATAATTTAAATAATTATTTTTTATAAATCATGATAGATAATTTGAGGGCGATAGATAGAGTATTTCTTTATTTCCAAATATGGAATATTTAATACTATTGTATATATATACTCCCTCCGTTTTATTTTATGTGTGTCATTTCCTTTTTAATCGTCTCAAAATTATATAATAACATTATTCTCATTTATTTTTAGTGGGTTCTACTTATTAAGAAAAGTCAACTAAAAAGTAAACACTAAGAGGGTAATTTTGAAAATTTTATAAAATTATCACTTATTTCTTAAATTTTATGCTTAATTAAATGATAACACATAAAATGGGACGGAGGTAGTATTTTTTTGTTTGGTTAAAATTGTAAATTGTTGCAATATCTTAAAGAGGGTAGTCTGAATAATTAAATGGCAGCATATATAAAGGTCCTTGTCACTTTACGTGATGTCATTTTCACTTTGATTGAATTTTGGGTTTTCAGCCCATCCCTCTTTGTCTCCTCTGCCCTCCTCCCTCGGCTAATTACCATTTTCTTTGTTAGCGGGGGGTGGTGGGTCTACTTAGTTTTGCTGCAAAAAAATGGAAGGCTCCTCCAATGAACGCCTTGATTTTGGCAAAATGGGTTATGGGTACGAAAAAATAATGTACATTTATGCATTTTTAATGTATATATTATGTATGTTATCCTTCAGATTTAGGCTGTAATGTGTGTAAATGTGCCTCTTTGACTGTTTGATTAGTGAAGTAAATTATGCAATGCCTTTATTTAGCTTGTGGGTGAACTTCCATGTTTTTTTTTTTGGTAACCATGGTGTTTGGGTCAGCTTTCGCGTAGCTCGATTTAATTCATACCTGCTGCTTCCCACCAGCAGCATAACTCTGTGGCTTGTGGCCTGGAGGATAGATGGGAGGAATCGCGTAGTATGTTTTTGTCTCTACTAGGATTTGAACCCGAGATCTCATGTTCTCTACCCACTTCATTGACCACTAGCCACACCCTTGGGTGCGGGTAAACTTCAAGTTTACGTGGGATTGTCTGTTGTAAGTTTCAAGATTGAAACATTGTTAGTGTCTGATTGGGATTTAATAGATTTTCCTCTAGATTGTTGTTTAAGTTTATTATGATTAGATGATTGATTTATGGGGATGTGATAGATGCGTGCACTATAGGAGAAGATGCAGGATCAGGGCACCTTGTTGCAATGAAGTCTTTGATTGTCGCCATTGTCACAATGAAGCAATGGTAATCGGACAATCCCTTTTATCTTGAATTTGAGGGGGGAGCCTTGGTGTAACTGGTAAAGTTGTTGGGTTCGAGCTGTGGAAACAATCTTTTGCTCCTCAGTCTCTTGTAGAAATGCAGGGTAAGACTGCGTATTATAGACCTTTGTGGTCTGGCCTTTCCCAGGATCCCGTGAATCAGCAGGAGTTTAGTGCACCGGGCTGCCCCTCTTTTGTCTGCTTTATTAACAATCTGATGACAGTTTGTCATATTTTTGCGCTGTGTTTATTTCACTAGAGCTTGTTGCGCAATATTTTTGATCGGCATGAACTGGTTCGACATGATGTCAAGCAGGTATTATTTTGCGGTTTATTCTTCTTTGATATTATGGTTTGGAAATTCTTACACAAAGTATGTTTTCTTTTGGCATGTCAGGTCATTTGTTCAGTTTGCGATACAGAGCAGCCAGTACGTGTCCCTTTATTTGAATGTAGCTTTTTTGAATTTGATTTGTGTTTCTCGTTTGGTGATATATGAATCAATTTTCTTATGTCTTTCTCTTTTTCAATTTAGGTTGCTCATGTTTGTACAAATTGTGGTGTAAATATGGGAGAATACTTCTGTGAAGTGTGCAAATTCTATGACGATGATGTAATTATCCTGTGCTTAGACTGAATGAGATTTATTCGTTACCACTTGCTCAGAGCTCAGTTTCTGCAATTCTTTAAGGTTTAGACACTTTTACCAACTACTATATCAATGCACTTATTTGTCTACTCCACTGTTACAGATAGACAAAGGGCAGTTTCATTGTGATGATTGTGGAATCTGCAGGTTAGTATACACGTTGCACTGGTAGCTTTATATTGAATATTTTGGTGCTTCTGAAGTATGCCAATTAGAATATTATCTTTTGTGCAGAGTTGGTGGTCGTCAGAACTTTTTTCACTGCAAGAAGTGTGGTGCGCATTACAATTTCTTATTATTTTTTGAGTTCCACTGGAACTGCTTTCTTTTTCTCAAGTTTGTTATGTCACTTGATTTTTCTTTATTTGCTAAACTGTGAAAGCGTTGGTGATTCTGTAATCTGTACTGTGGGACTCTATTGGGTCTCTCATCCTTTAAAATATTTTCTATTCGTTCCTGTTCTTGACTTGTCTTCTATGGGACTGAAGAAAGAATTACTAGCGACTAACATTAAATGGGCAGTATAGAATTAAATTCTTTTTTCCTTAGATTGTAATCTTAAAGAATACCAAGTATGGATGCTTCAATCCTGTTTTTTGATTACAAAATATGTTCGTAAATTACAAGCATGGATCTTTGTTTTTTACTTTATTGTTTATGCACTTGTAAATTATCAAAGTCTATACAAAGATTTTATTTACTCACTCTATACTAGTTGTAAACACCTATGTTGCTAGGACTCTTCAAAAATGTCAGTGGCTGCGTGTTGGATTTTTCGAAAGCAGTTTACTTTTGGAGAATCCAACACGGGTGTGGCATCGAAATTGAATAGTCCACGCAACTTGGGTAAACACGATTGTACATGCATGGTATCAGTCTTATATACATGCACACTTGTTGTTATTGTCTTTTTCTCCCTTGCGGAGTGTGGTATATCGGAGTATTGTCCCAGTATTTCCTATCGTTCCTGTTATTGACTTGTCTTCTATGGGACTGAAGAAAGAATTACTAGCGACTAACATTAAATGGGCAGTATATAATTAAATTCTTTTTTCCTTAGATTGTAATCTTAAAGAATACCAAGTATGGATGCTTCAATCCTGTTTTTTGATTACAAAATATGTTCGTAAATTACAAGCATGGATCTTTGTTTTTTACTTTATTGTTTATGCACTTGTAAATTATCAAAGTCTATACAAAGATTTTATTTACTCACTCTATACTAGTTGTAAACACCTATGTTGCTAGGACTCTTCAAAAATGTCAGTGGCTGCGTGTTGGATTCTCCAAAAGCAGTTTACTTTTGGAGAATCCAACACGGGTGTGGCATCGAAATTGAATAGTCCACGCAACTTGGGTAAACACGATTGTACATGCATGGTATCAGTCTTATATACATGCACACTTTGTTGTTGTTATTGTCTTTTTCTCCCTTGCGGAGTGTGGTATATCGGAGTATTGTCCCAGTATTTCCTAGAGTTCTCATGGTGAAACTCCATCTAAGTGTGCTTTGAGTGGTTGAAATTCCCTGCTTTCTCATGTCACTGGTTAATTAGTTGGTTGGTCAATGCAAGCAGAGTTGTTGCGGGGTCAATTTTTCTTCGTTTACGGTTTAACCCCGCAGGATAGTCAGGCACTGTGACTCAGTCTTCTTCTTTTTTCCTCAAGTCTACTTTAACTCTTAGAATATTGTAGGCATACAAAAATATCAGATGCGGCACATACAAGAATCTCTTCCCAACTTTGTATTAAACTCGTGCTATAAAGAACACGGTAGAATATTTAAGGCATACAAAAATATCACACAAGGCACATACAAGAATCACTTCCCTACTTTGTATTAAACTCATGCTACAAAGAACACTCAAACTCATGCTACAAAGAACACACGAACTTGCACCCAAGGGTGTGGCCTAATGGTTCAATGAAGTTGGGATGAGCATCATGAGGTCTTAGGTTCAATTCCCAATAGAGACAAACAATAGGTGTTTTCTTCCCATCTGTTCTAGCCTCGGTGGACAGAGTTATCTGGTACCTGATGCTGGTGGGAGGTGGCAGGTATCCCGTGGATTTAGTCAAGGTGCGTGCAAGCTTGCCCGGACAACACGGTTATCAACAAAAAAAAAAAAAAAGAACACAAACTCAGCCTTACAAAAGTTTAGCCAACACAACCATTTTGCCTTGTGACAAGTCTGGCAGTGCCCCTATATGGTGCCACTTGGCCTTGTGACATGCCAAGCGCATGAGCCTTATCCTATCCTATGCCGTTGACATCCCAAACTGCCAAAGGATTCAAAATAATTCGAATTACAAGGCAACTGCCTTTGCCAGCTAGGTTTTCCTTGTGACAAGTCTGGTAGTGCCCCTATATGGTGCCACTTGACCTTGCGACATGCCAAGCGCATGAGCCTTATCCTATCCTATGCCGTTGACATCCCAAACTGCCAAAGGATTCAAAATAATTCGAATTACAAGGCAACTGCCTTTGCCAGCTAGGTCAATGTCGGCTAAAAGTCAAGAACCGCCCAACTGCACAAATGTGCAAGGCACCCAGGCACTGCCAGCTTGTTTTGGTCCCAACCGGCCAGTGTCTCGCTGGGTCCTTCACACCTTTCCTGCTTTCATGCCATTTTTGGGAAGCCTGTCTGCGCCGCATGCCCTTGACCTTGCCTGGTCCATCTATCTTGCCTTGTCTTAGCTTAGCTTGTCCAACCCTTTACATGCTTTTTCCACACACTGCCTTGCCTTGCCTTGCCTTAGCCACGCCAATGCGAAGGTCTTATCATGACTTGGTACCTAGGCACATGCCATGGCGTCACAGTCCATGCCTTGACTGCAAATGCCCTTGCCGGGCTGTCTTGCCTCATGCCAACATCATGCCAACAACCGTTATAGGGTCATGCCAAGGGTCCATCATGTAAATCCCTTGTCATGCTCGTGCCATGTATGATTAGTCAAGTCGAGTGGCAACAAACTTCCCCAACCAGATGAGCTGGTTGCTCTCGACGAGGCAGAATCCAAGTACGCCTTGATTTGGTCTTCGAACTGCCACAACTGCACCCCTTTTTCCCAAGTTGTATTATGCTCATGCTTGTCCTTGCATTGAATCAGAAATTCTGTCCGCCTATTCTTCTTGCTATAACCCAATGTCTGGTGATCCAAGGTTTTCTCAATTGTCCCCTCATATTGCTTCCGCACCATAGGACGAGCATGTCTGGGTGCCGCCCTTGCTGGATCCTCAGCATCAACGGTTTCAGAAAACTTACATGGAAAGTGGGGGTGCACTTTTGAGTTTTTCCAGTAGATTAAGCCGATATGCTACTCCGCCCACCTTTTCTGCAACTGAAAAAGGCCCGTCATACTTTGGAATCAGTCCGCGGTGTCTTGCCTTGCTACTAATTTTCTTCCAGATTTGTGGAGTTAGTTTCAACAACACCTTGTCTGCAATCTGGAATCCCAAATCAAGCATATGTTTGTCAGCGAACTTCTTCATTTGCTTTGACGCCTTTCTCAAATTGTCTTGCCCCTCGCCAACAATTCTTGCTTGTCACACGCATACATTTAGTGACTACCAGTGGTGTGTCGAGCTGCATCTCCAACACCTTCTCAAATGGATCTTCTCAGTTGCCGAAGACCTGTGCTAATTGTAACAAGTCTGTGCACTATCTAGTAACTTAACCAGTTTCCTTGATTAGCAGTCACATAATAAAGTAAGTACTCTTCAAGTAGATGATTTATCCTTTTGGTCTGTTCATTCATTTGCGGGCGATTCACTGTTGAGAACTTCAAATAAGTACCCATCATCTTGAATAAAGCAGTCCAAAATTGGCCTGTGAATCTCAAATCTCGATAACTCACATCACTTCCTCAAAGTTTGTTACTACATACCTATAGAACAATTTAGCAGCTATCTCAAAAGAACAAATAGTAGGAGCAGTAATAAAATCTCATACTTTGAGAACCTGTCTACCACAACCATAATTGATGGAAACCCATTGATGAAATCCATAGAAACGGAAGTCCACAGATGCTCCAGAACTGGTTAGAGCTGTCGCAATCCAGCTTCTTTCTTCCATTCAGTCTTGTCAAGTTGACACATAAGACAAGTCTTCACTAAACCCTCAATGTCATTTCCATTTTTGGTCAAACATAATTTTGACACAATAACACCCATCATCCTTTGAACACTCGGATGACCAGCATATGTAGTATCATGTGTCTTTTTTGAAGAGTTCGACACAATCCAACACCTTGAGTAGCAACGATTCTCCTCCCTTACAGATTATTCTCAATCCAATATCGTCTAACTGTCCGCTCTTTCACTTGTTCCATCAGTTTGACATACAATAGATCATTTACGACGTATAGTTAATTGTATCTAAAAATTCCTAGTAAGTGAATAAACAACAACAAATACCTCTTTATGACTCAATGTATCCACAACTTGATTTTGCTTTCTAGGTTTGTATACCCACACAAAGTCATATTCTGCAAGAAACTCCTGCCACCATGCTAGCTATGCACTCAATTTCTGTTGAGTTTTGAAGTACGTATTGCCACATTGTCTGCCCTAACAATAAACTTTGTTCCAAGTAGGTATACTCACCAAATTTGATGGTAATAATGGAGTACTGCAAGCATCTTCTCTCTTTGAGCAGAATATCATTGCTCCGCAGGATTCAACTTTCTGCTCTCAAACTCTTCCAGATGATCCTCCCTGACTAGCACGCCCTCACTGTATAATCAGATGCATCAATGTGTACTTCAATGGTCTTCAATGCATTGAAAATCTTGTCACTTGGATCTGACCAAGCCCACTTGACATTCTTTTTCAACAATCCAGTCAAAGGAGCATCCCTTTTTGAATAGCCCGCAATGAACTTCAGGTAGTAATTTGCCAAACCCAAAAAACGATGTTAATTCTTTTACCCCACTTGGTGCCTGTGAATCAACAATTGTTTGCACCTTCTTTGGATCCATTCTCACTTTATTTTCAACTAACCAAGTGACCCAGAATCTTGATTTCTCGTCTAAAAAATTCTATTTCTCCATTTTGACAGAGTTGAAATTCTTTGTCATTGCATCACCTTCTTCAAGTGCATCAAATGATCTTCTAGAGTTCTATTATAAATGATCATATCATCTAAGTAAACTACTACAAAGTCATCGGGGTGCTCATAAAGAACATGATTCATTAATTTGCAGAAAGTAGTTGGGGGGCATTGGTTAGCCCAAAGCCCCAAACGACATTACAGGGAGCTGAAATCTACCATACCTAGTTACCCAAGTGGTCTTAAGGGGCATCCCCCTCGGCTATGTGAACCTACCAATTACCCGATCTCAAATCTAACTTAGTGAAAAAACTATACTTAGAAAGCCTATCCAGCATGTCTTTCATCAGCAGCCTCAACCCCAGCCCCCATGTACTTATTATTCACAATTACCTTATTTAGTGCCCTATAGTCCACACACATTCACAATGTTCCAATCTTGCTTCTTCTGGAACAGAATGGGTGCGCCATATTTGACCCTTCGAAGGCTGAATCAGACCACTCAAGCAACTTAGACAGTTACTTCCTTAATTTCGCCAATTCCAAAGAAGACATGCGATAAGGAGGACGTGCCGGTGACATTGATCCAGGAACAAGTTCGATCCTCCGATCAATGTCCTGCTTAGGCGGCAATTCTCTGGGCAGTTCGGTAGCATCACATCCTTGAGCTCAAAATACCTTTTAATCTTGTCGTCTTAAATATGCTATGTGGAAAGTTGGAATAAAGTGTTATCAAAAAAGGAAATAGACATTCTTTTAGAAACAGACTAAAACAAGAAGTAAGAGAAACAAATTGAAACTGAGGGAGTAGTTCAAAGTTATACTTAATAAAATCTAAAGCTTAAATATTTGAGTTTTTTTTTTTTTTAAATAATTCTAACAACTCTTTTGTGTTTAACAGTTAGAATTAAATTAAGTTTTTTGAAAAAAGAAGCCAGACCCACTAAGCTGACCCACTTTTTTAAAGGGTCCGTGGGGTGGGCCGGTCTCACAACAACAACAACAACAACAACAACAAACCCAGTGTATTCCCACAAAGTGGGGTCTGGGGAGGGTAAAATGTACGCAGTCCATACCGCTACCTCCGAAGAAGTAGAGAGGCTGTTTCTGATAGACCCCCGGCTCAAGATGAAGAACAGTAAACAAGGTTGTAATGAAACAAGAAGCAGGATAGATGACATAACAGAAATATGGAATAAAATTAACAAAAATAGAAATTAGCGAAATATGAAATAAGAGAAATAAGAACTAAATGAAATAAGGACTAAGAAAAATGACACCCACCAAGTAGGAACATACACTCACAGACCAAAGACACCCACCACACCCAAACTCTCTTGGCTAGAGACTCCTACCTATGGACACAGTCCTAAGATTACTAACTCGGCTATATAAGATCTCACCTAACTACACACTAGCCTTCTACCCTTATCCGCGACCTCCACACCTTCCTATCTAGGGTCATGTCCTCAGTAAGCTGTAGCTACTCCATGTCGTGTCTAATCACCTCCCTCCAGTATTTCTTCGGCCTACCTCTACTCCTCCTGAAGCCATCCAAAGCTAGCCTCTCACACCTACGAATTGGGGCATCCGTGCCCCTCCTCATCACATGCCCAAACCATCTCAATCTTCCTTCCCGCATCTTATCCTCCACCGAAGCCACTCCCACCTTCTCCCGGATAATCTCATTCCTAACTCGATCCCCTCTTGTAAGTCAACACATCCAACGCAACATTCTCATTTCCGCCACCTTCAATTTTTGAATGTGGGAGTTCTTGACTGGCCAACACTCTATTCCATACAGCATGGCCGGACGGACTGCCACTCTGTAGAATTTGCCTTTAAGCTTAAGGGGCATCTTCTTATCACACAACATTCCCGAGGCGAGCCTCCACTTCATCCAACCTGCTCCAATACGATTAGAGACATCCTCATCAATCTCGCCATTCCCCTGAATCATAGACCCAAGATCCGTCCCTGCCCGTTCTCCTTATCTATCCCCTGCAGCCCCCACCCCAAACCCACGGTCCCCATTCTCTTGGTTCGTCCCGGACCGGACTGTCCTCGTTGACAAACATATTCCAACTAAACTAAAGCATTTTACTTCTCTTCCTTTTCTTTTTGGTATAAATTCTCTCACCAGTAGGCATTCATATTATGTTGTGGCATCTTCTATCTCTGTCATTTCAGTGCTGAAAATGTTATAGTTTCTTCCCCTTAAGCTGTTCATTATGCAGGTTCTTGCTATTCAGTTAGTTTACGTAATAACCACTCATGTGTGGAGAACTCTATGCGGCATCATTGTCCCATTTGTTATGAGGTATTGTTTCTTAAGTGTGTTATTCCTTCGGTATGGATCCTGCCACAAATTCTTTTCATTGCTGTGATAATTTTCGACATGCAGTATCTCTTTGATTCTCTTAAAGACACAACAGTAATGAAATGTGGGCACACAATGCACACTGAGTGCTACCACGAGATGATAAAGCGCGACAAGTAATCACTTACTTTTATCTATTTATGCTGTGTATTGGTTCTCACTACATTAAAGGGTAAAATTTATGTTCTCTGACTATTATTCTATATGGAATTCAGATGCTGCTGTCCCATATGTTCCAGATCAATCATAGATATGTCAAGAGTTTGGAGAAGAATGGATGAGGAGGTAGGCTCTTCAAACTGGTGCAAATAAAACTCTTGGAGGTTGGTTGAGTCCAATTTCCAGAGGATGCATATTATCATGTAAAAGTTCCAGGCTTAACAAACTTGTGCACAGTTGATTACCTTTTAAGCATGCTAAAGTAATTGCTGTTATTTCTTATGGGATCAAAATTATATAGTTCGTAGAGCATTAGTTTTTTGCAGTTTTAACTGTACGAGGTTGATCTGGGTCCAATTTCTTGAGGATGCAGTCTTATTGTAGAAAGTTCCTGCATATTTAAAAGCTTAGGAAGTTTGATTATTCTTCCTACATATATTTCAAAATTTTGTGTTACTTCAAAGGGCTCAAACCTTAGAACAGGTTTAGCATGCTTACAAATTTTTGGTAGTGCTTCAAAACCGTTTTGGTTTTCTAGTTTCAGTTAACAAAGTTTGGGCTGGTACATAATGTTGTTATTCTACTTTTATCTCTGAAGATGAACTTATGATTATGGGGATGATGCTATTCCATGTAATCCTTTTTGCTTGTCATTTTGTCTTGTGACATCCATAGTTACCTTGGTTGGTCTCTGTTGAATAAATGTGGTGTTCTTGTAGTTAAATTTCATCTTTCCCTGCATCTCTTTCTTAGAAAAGAAATTGCGTAAATTCTTCCTTTTTTCCTCCCATGCTTTCCCATTGGTCAACAATAGAGGCTCTCTTTACCAAGAGGAGAAGAATAAGGACCCCCCACAAACACAAAAAAAAGAGAGAGAAGAAAATGTGATCCTCAAACTTATATTGGAGTTCTCATTGACTTTATTGGAAAAAGAAGAAAAGTATCTTGCATGTGGTATCTGCATTTATAATTAAGAGTCAAAGTCGTGAAAATATTACTACAACAGTGTTTAAGTGGATTTCTAGTTCCCCATAACTATATGACAACAGTAGAGGATATTTCATTTCCAGTAAGTACTAATGCAACTTGAAAATTGTGTAGTGCAATTCAGTATTGTGAATGGACTTGGTTCCTGAAAGATTGCTAGTCCTCACCTACTTGATCGTCTTGTAAAATGGTTGTGGTTAATCACAACGACACTGATAACTGCTTGAAGAGCCATATCTTTTCCTTTATTTTCAACCTGTAGTGAACGACGTTTTTGAACATCTAAGTTGACATCCGCTTTTCTCTTTGTCTTGCTGTGAAACTGCAGTTTCATGAATGTTTGTTATCAATTGTTCTGTTACTTCTGATGTTATTCTGTGCTGGTTATCAATTGATCGGCTACCTCTGAAATTAGTTATGTTCTTGCTAAGTTAGTTGCTCATGCTATTGTTATTGCCAAGTTTCCTTCAGGGCAATGACCTTGTTTACTCTGTGAACTGAGCTTAAAACATTTTCGTCTCAAGCTTGACATGCTATTTCCATTGCATTGCAGTTTCTCTTAAAACGAGGATACTGGGAACTGGAAACTTCTAAATTTAACTGGACTTTTGCTTAAATTTTATTTTTAACTAGTTTTCAAGAATCTTCTACACCCAGTTGAACTTATATTCTGCTTCAACTTCAAAATCTTTTGTTTCAGATTGAAGAGACAATTATGCCTGAAGATTTCAGAGACAAGAAGGTACACTTGCACTTTTCTTCTCATATTTTTAATGTTGAATTGTTTTGGTAGTCTATTTCAGAGGGCTTACCAGGTATGGGGTGTTTGGTTCTGCACTCTGCAGTACCTTAATGAATCTTTTTAGCATAAATGATGATGAATGTAAAGGATCTGTTAGTTACCATGTTTCTTGCAAAATGTTTTCTAGGAAAATAAGTGTGTTTCGTACTTATTTCCTTGTGTTTGGGACGTGAGCGAAAAATATTATCCTAAAGGCATTAATTTATAATCTACACATAAAGTATGGAAGGTGGGGGTGGGTTAGGGGTGTGGGGTGGTGGGGATGGGGGCTATGGGGGTGGGGGAAGATGAGGTGGGTTAGAGGGTGAGCGGACACAATCAATGTGGAATCATGAATGTCACTTGTGGAACTTGTTTTCCCTACTTCTACTAGGGAAGCCATTTTCCTCATTTTTAAGGAACTTGTTTTCAACGTTTTCCAAAAATTTGACCAACCGCACATAAGTAAATTGAAAAACGTTTTTTAGAAAATGTTTTCCTCCATACAGAATACTTTTTACTGATTCCTCATTTACAACAATAAATAGTTAAAGTCCATGCTGAACTACCTTAGGTTTCAATCTTTGTCATCCTTGGCAATCAGCACATCTTTGCTTCTTGATCAACTTGCTTAACCCATTTAACTTGATCACTTTGCAGGTTTGGATTCTGTGTAATGACTGTAATGATACGACTGAAGTATTCTTCCACATTATCGGTCAGAAATGCCGACACTGTGAATCATACAACACCCGTATGATTGCAGCTCCAGTTCTTCCTCAATAACAATTTATGGTTTGATCTTTGCCAAGTGTGATTCTTTTCAATCCTTCGTATACGATTTGCTGCATTTGCAACACAACTCAACTTGCATTGCGGATGCATTTGTAATATTATTCTTTCTCCTAAGACATGGAATAGAAAAACCCAACTGATTTCACACTGAACTTGTAAGTACCGTATCGAAACAAAGTACATCAATGGATGAAGGTATTTGAATTCATGTAACCATTTCGAACTCTGATGGGGCTAGGCCTGCTGTAACGGACATGAGATTTTAAATCACTGTATATTTTTATAAAGGAGCTTTTTGGTTGTACACATGCTTCTGGCCCTTTAATGATCTTGCATCGTCTAATAGCTGATGTTTTACTGTTAAGATGATAAAAATCAGACTGCTAAGTTTACCCACCCACATGGGTGTTGTACTAAATTATATGGAGTATCAGATTACCATGGTTAAGTGACTAAATGAAGTGAAAATGCATGTTTACTTAACCATGGATAAATGAGAAAAAATCACATGTAAACAGGTATCATGTATTTATTGATTTGGTGTAAACACCATGTGCGTGTAATTTTTAACCAAAAAAAAGAAAGAAAAAGAAAACTCTTTATGGCTTCTACTTCTTTCCTTTTTCCTTTTTGAAAATTAGTGCATCATGCTAAAGTTGCTGAATGTCATTTTGAAAACACATGAAAATGTTTCAAATGAACCTTTTTATGTTATTTGCAAATTGCAAATGGTTGCAATTGTGATGACTATTGCTATTTGTTCTAGTTCGTTTGTTCAACAATAAGATCATGATTTTTATGTAAATTCATTCCCTATAATTTACGTGCAATTAACAAGGAGTTGCAAGCAACTATGAGTAACAAACAGTAGATCCACTTACTCACAGGTTGTGGTGGATGAATTGGATCTAACCTTAATTTAGAGGTTTTGGTTTCGAGCCATGGAAATGAAAAAAATCCTGGTCGGGAGCACTCCTCCCTTTCATTGACCTTCTGTTCCACATCATAGCAGAAACTGCAAACAAGAATGGCTGTGTAGTATATGACCAGAAAATCAATGTAAAACCATATAGTAGATCAGTTTGCATTCATTGTTTCAAGAATTCTAGAATATAAGAAATACAGTTGGGAAAGATCCTCAAAGAATATTAAGCACAACACATGACATCTAGTTACACCCATCATTATACAATTTCCCCCCAAAAAGATAATTCCTATATTTTTGGTTTTGTTTGTTCTTGGTTTAAGTTATACTAGTATAGATACCGCGTGATGCGCGGAATGTTTTAAAAACATTAGTCAATAAAAATATGAACTTTTTCATTGAAATAATAAAATTGATCAATTTTTATTGTATCACATTGATATAATTGATTAAATTAATTATGACATATTAAATATAATTTTTTAATAAATAATTCAGAAAAGTATAGTAATAAAAAATCAGGGTAATCTTCCTCATCTTTGAAGTGGGAATGCTAAAAGAGAGAGTCAAAATCATCAGATATGAAAGCTTGCCCGATTGAATACAAAGTTTAACATCCTGAACGAACTGCTTTGCTTAAGCTAGCGCACCGCTCCGTGGGCTTGCCGGTTTTCACACACATTAATGAGAAAATTAATCATTAAATTTACTTGAAATCCCCCACCCCCATGCCCACCCCCACCCGACCCCCCCGACCCACTGCAACGATCACAAAATCAAATCTATATAGCTAACGATAAAGAATTGTGTGTTTATTAAAAAAAATTACATTGTTCACTATCTAAAATTATTAAATTGTTAATATTGACTTTTATTACTTATCAACTGTCTTAATAAAATTATCAAGTGCTCTTGTTATTAATATAAAAATAAAATAGATATATTTATTTTATTTAATTGCATATCTTTTATTTTTAAACTTTTATTTTATAGTTCACATCATTTTAGTTTGAAATTTATGGATAATAATATATTTATTATCTAATTACTTCATCATATTCTTTAAGTTAGTTCAAAAACGGTATGCTTCCCCATCCTCTATTTGTACATATCTTTTACTGCATTTGAGTTACTTTTCATTAGTATGACTTTGAATTAATTTTTTTTTGTGTTAGACTTCATAAGCTATTGAGTTTTTTTCTCTTGTTTCAAAATACAAAAAGTTGAATTTGAATTTATTAGCTTTTTATATTTTAGTGTTCATTTAAGCTGTTGTTTATCAAGATTTTTTAGTTACTTTATATACAAAATGTTAGATTTTAATTATTATAATTAAAAAGAAAAAACTTTTCAAAATTTAATTTATTTGCTAACTTTTATTTCATTGCCCATAATTTTTTATTATTGAGATTTATCTATTATATTTTATTCTAAATTATAATTTCTTATTACTAATAAATATAAATAAAGGCACTGACTATTTATTAAATTGTGATTTTGTATTACTAAAAAATATAAATAGAGATACTGATTGAGTATTTGCCTACTTCTGTTTTTATAATTAATAATTTTGTTACAACATGAATAAAATTGATTAATCTTTTTCATGCATAACAAAAATAATAAAATGAAATATAGAATAGAAGAAGATTCCAGTATAATTTAATCTACTAGAAATGGTTATGATTTAAAATTCAAGTTAAAATACTTTTCACCTCTATTAAATACAATTTTATCTCATTTAGTAGCTTCGATTATAACAAACATAACGCATATCAATTACATAGTTAATTTTTTTGTATAGAATGATTTTTTTTCCTTTTAAATTCATATTCAAGAAACAATTTCCTTACAGTACTGAATTCCTTATGGTTTTTGGAACAAAGCCAATAATTTTAAGCAATATATAGTTTGAAATTAAATAATGGAAACGATATTTAATTTAAAATCAATTTACGTATAAATTTTTTAGTAGTTAATGAAGTTGCCATTTCAACCATTGTCAATTTCTTTTTATCCTTAAAGGTGTTGTCATTTGTGGTGAGAGGCAAAGAGCCATGAAAAGTAGACAGAGATAGCATCAATGGATGTAGATTTATTTCTTTTTGTTTACGTTAACAGAGGAAGATAAAGATGAAAAAAATCATATCCTTTCTAGTTACTACATATAAATAAAAATATGATAAATCAAAAATATTTTTTTATAAAAGAAGAATATAAACAATGCATTAAGTAATATACTAATTGTTTAGATAAAGAGGGAAAGAAGCTAGAACCCCATTTTAAAAAATTATTTAAATTTAATTTTATATTTAATCAAATGTATTCATATATAATATATTACTTACTGCTACTATTACCATGTACAAACACTGCAAATATATTATTATTATTATTATTATTATTATTATTATTATTATTATTATTATATACTATGTATAATCATATGATGATGGTATATAATAACACCATTCCAAAGTCATTGACTGAGACAACATCTTTAAAATTAAATCTACTTTGAATGTATATTTAGACAAAATTTGAGTTAGTTATTTAATCATGGGGATAATAATGAATCATTTTATTGTCTACAAATTAATTGTAATGGTATAAGCAAATGTATTTATAATTAAAAGTGCAAAAATAATAGAATGCTTAGATTAGGATTACATATATTTCCTATAAAAACATGATATTCTTAAAATTATTCATGTTGAAGAAGTCATCACTAAGAATCATGATATATAAAAAATGCTTCTCACTGTAAAACAAAAATCAAAGTTTGTAAAAATTACTGAGAAAATATTATTTTCTCTAATCAAATTTTAGTCATGCACAAAATAAAAATTCAGCAAACCTAGATATAGTGAAACCAATGATCATGTAACTTACCTGTAAATTTGAAAAGAAGATAATTGAAATTACCTTGATGAGAGAAAATCTTCTTATTGCCAGTTCAGAGAACAAAATTGAAAAAACTTTTAGTATACAAATTCATATAGACTAAAAATAAATAAAGAAGTGATTGAAATATTTCTAGACTGCAATTATGAAATGGAACAACAATATGATGGCATGTGATAGCCATAGAAATCTATTATTATTATTATCCTACATGCTCGACAATGGAAGGAAAATGAGGAAGACAGAAAATGCAAGATTGAATGATGTTTCAGCGCGCACACATTTTTTTAAGCAACACACATGCGTTTACACAAAGTAAAAATAGCACAATTATTCTAGTTTCTATGTTGATAGTCATCCATTGTTTCCCTATTATCAACACCATGTTAACAAAATCTGATGTCTAGTAAACTAACACAAAATAATCGATAAAGTAAAATAACACTAATCAAGTAATAAGGAACACACATGATAGAAATGAGGCCATAACATATTTTACATTGTTTGTTTGTTATAACACAAGATATATATCAAACAAACGACCAAAACTGAAAGAGTGTTTTTCTTTTTAAAAAAAGTAAAAAAATAAAATAGAAAGGTAAATAACCTGAAGATCAGCAAGTGGAGAAAATAATCAAAGAAAGATGAAAAACTGTAAATTTATATATTAGAGACATCACACTTATCCAAAAAGGGGGCATTAAACTGTTCCTAAAAATTCTCCACAATCTTAACTAATGCATTTTATTTTTTAAATTAAAATTAATAACTAAAACACTCTTAATAATTCTCCACAACAACATAGTGCATTTTCTTCTTTAAATTTTAAAATTAATAACTACCCTCAAATCTCATCTAACAATTTAAAATTTACACGGTTAGATATTTTAATATTATATACTTAATGTATTTTTTTTTAATACAATTCATATTTATCCTATAATATATAAATTTGAATTTAGAGAAAATTTTGACATCAATTACTACTAATACTCCTACATACTATTACTGCTCCTGCTATCACTATACTATTTATTATTATTATTATTATTATTATTATTATTATTATTATTATTATTGTTATTGTTATTATATTTTTATCATTCATTAATTATTAAATCAAATAACTATTAATATATTTTATAATATGAAAGAGATAAGTTTATGAAATAGTAAGAGTTGATTTAGATCTCTTATGCAATATGTTTCTATTTTTAAGCTAATGATTTCTTTTAAAGAATAATGTATTTTCAAATTCAAATATTTTTAATTTTTTAATTTAAAACTATTATTACAATATTTATTAATCTTGTTCTAAAACTGGCAAGTAGGTTATTCTTATGCTGTCACTTGATTTCTTTTGATGCTTTTAATTTTGCTTTTATGTATAGAGAGAGGGATTATATTTAGTGTAAAATGACATCAAATATTCTCGTTTCTCCCCGAAATTTACATAGAATCAAATCAAAATATACATTGATCGAGTTGTTAAGCTTGGTTTTTAATTTTTCTTGAATACTGATACAAGTCAAATGACCGCCTTAGCTTTCGATGACATCATTCAAAGTCACTACGTGAAGAATCAAACTTTGATCGCATGGAGGGAACAAGACCATACTTGGAGGGGTCGTCTTGAGGATGTCATTAAACAAACCTGAGTGTAAAAGATTGCTTGGAGCCTTAAAGACTTGAGGACTCTCGGGTTTGGGCCACACTTGATGGTTCACGGTTTTGGTTCCCTTTATTAAGGACATTTTGGTCACTTAGCCTTGAGGGCATTTTGGTCATTTAGACTTGTATAAATGACACTCCATGGCCGCCTCACCTCATTAAGGGCATTGAAGTCATTTTGTCTTTCTTTTATAATAAACTATATATAGTCTCTTTTAGGTCTTTTCTCATTAGTTTATGAATGATGAATGTATGAAACATTGCAAATCCTTTCTCTTGAGAGTATAACACCTTAGTATAGTTCTTACATAGGGCTTGGAAAAGCCATCTTAGTATAGGGCTTGGAAAAGCTAATATTGACCTTTGCTTGAAAATGATGGATCTTGAGGTGAGTTGATCCCCTTGGTGGTCACCGTAAGAGTGTGGTTTTGATTATTACATTCATTAGGGGTTAGTGTTGAAATACACTTGGCTCTTAATCTTGTAATAATCTTGGTCTCACTATCTATCATTTACTTTCTTGTAATCTTGTTGTGTTGTTCTTGTTCCCTACTCTCGGCCTTGTGGTGTTCTTGTAGCAGAAGTTGTTGTTCTTTTTATTCTTCATTTTATGTGTTGTTAATCTAATTTGATTGGCTGGAAAATAGGTGTTAAAGACCTTGTTATCATCTTTTTCTTGTTCTTATTATGAATCCCAGAGTTGGTCACCAAAGAGATCCTCGGGTTCTTGAACTTGTGGACTGATTTTGGTGCGTTTCGTGCCTCCATTGTCTTATTTTGTATCATTTGGTACTAGAGCAAGGATTGATTTTGTTCCAACAAAATCAATCTTGGGCTTGTTAACTCAAAAATCACAAAAAAAAATATGTTGAAAAACTAAAAATCCAAAAAGAAATATTCTGTTCCATTTTTTGTGTCTAGGTCAAAATTTGTATCTTAGATTTAGGAGATTTTTATGTGTTTTGGTTGTTTCTAGTTCTAGCCCCTTCTTCACTAACACTAAAAGAGTCAAGATCTGAATTTTGAGCCATTTTTGAGTTGATCTTGAACTTTGATGGTTGCTGTGTTTTTGAGGATTGATGGCTTGAAAGTATGTTGTTGATGTTTTTTGTTGAGGATGTGGGTTTGAAAACATATTGTTGTTGTTGTGGAGTTCAACGTGAGCTAAAATAAATAAAAATCATTCAATTTGGAGCTCACTTGGATTGGTTTCCATTCTTAAATGTTCTTGTTATTCTTGTTGTTCTTCATGTATTGTTGAGCAAGAACATTCAAAATGGGGTGGTTTGATCTAAAAGGGTGAAGAAAGGAGTGCAATTTTATGTTTTTCTTGAAAGACACAATTCCAAGACATCCAAAAGGAAAGGGGACAAAAGGTCTTTCAAAAGTCTTATTTACCAAAAGAGAGTAAGAGCTTATTCCAAGACTAACAAAAGAGGAAAGAGCCAACAATTTTTCAAAAAGGTGTCTTTCCAAAAAGGTGAAAGGAAGTCAAACCTTTTTTAAATTGAAAAAGAGGCTTCAAGTCTTGTTGTTTACCTCCTAAAGCTGGTTTTCACCATTCCAAGTTAAAATTTGACCAATCCAAATTGTAAATTGCCACATCACCAAATTGCCACATTATCAAGTGCTACGTCATCACCCTCCAAAAAACAACCTTAGGCTCAAAATTTCATATTCTTAGTTTCTTATTGTTGATTTCTATTTCGTTTGTTAACTCTAATAACTAATCGACTAGCTAGTACTCCTCTACTAGATTGTAAGTTAGTTTTTGTGTTCGTTTCTTTGTGTTAGAGTTATTGTGTGCTTTTCTCATTTTTAACTCGTAGTAACTTCTTTATTTCAAGTGCGTAAGTAAATTTTATTTTTGTATCTTGAGTCGATCAAACAAGGATATAGTTCGGCCACTAAGTAGAATTGACATCCTATTGACTACCAGAGTATAAACAACTTTCAATATTCGCCGCTCCAATTGTGAGAATCACAAAGGTGAGTGTATGCGAGTGTTGGTGAGAAGCTTTTACTACTAATCTTATTTGTTCATTGTGTAGGTACAAAGGTGATATAAGGGGAACATGTCTTCGATAGTCCGGGATTATTGTGACTACAGCATTAGAGACTATGATTGTAGTTAGGAGTTTTATGGCTACGAAGTTGAGGGAGATTTCAGAGGCTATGAAAATAGCCATGATCAAAACTTGGGCAGATTTAAGGGACACAGTTTTAGGGGAAAAATGAGGGGAATGAAGTACCTAGTGCTTATGGTTTGGAGATGATGTAGGACCTCATGATGGTTCTGATGATGATGTTGGGCATGTGAGAAGTCTTACACTTCCTACTCCGAACCTAGATTTGGTGTTAGGTATAACCCTTTCATTCGTAAAGCTTATGAGAGCTATGATGGGAGTATACGTGAGGAGTGTGAAAATTCATTTTCTTCACCTTATAGTACTTCTTATCAAGATCGACATGGTGTGAATGGTTATCTTAAATATAGTAGAGGTTGTCCCACGAGAAGAAGAGAATATGCACCTTTAAAACCGACGGGTAATTATGTGCCTTACAATGTTGATCCGAGGAGGAGTGTACATTCCTGAAAGGTGACCATTTGTGGGATACCGGGATGCCTCGTTGTGTTAAATTATAGGTACTATAGAAACTACATCCTTCCATTTATGGTTGACTACTTGGGGTTGTTTTGAGAGCCTTTACTTGTTCCATACTTCTTGGACGAGTTTAAGGTTACCGAGAGGGTGAGGGTTGTCTTCTCCCAATTTGATTACCATGAGGAGGTGCGATGCGATGTTTTTCCCTTAACCTACAGTCATGTGAGCTTGGGTTCCGATTGGTTTGCACAACATAAAGTTTTAAATATGCAAAATTATCCTAATATTGTAAGAGACTGATGGGGAAATCGCCTTGTGATGTACATTCTGCCTGAGCCACAACGAGAAGTTCTCACCTACTCCAATCCGAATGATGATGAGAGAAAAAATATTGAGAGGAGTAAGGGTGTGCAAGGTGGTAATCCGAGAGTGGAAAAAGAGAGGTTGTGTGGAGCGAAGTGAGGGGATTGCCACCAAACTGAGCTAACATTGTTTATCCTTATATTTCTAAGGACATTTGTGTAGGTACTGACATGGAAAACGAAGGAGAGAGATGCTGATTTGCTGCCCAAGCTTGTGGAGGACCTTCACAACAAGGCAAATGAGAGTCTACTCAAGAACGTCAAGGTAAAATAGCTAACTCTTACACTTTGGTGCGTGTGAATGATAATTGTGTGGCTAATAGCCCATTGAGTATGAGTTGTAGCTTACTTACTTGTGAGTCTAATGATTCTTTTCCTCTTGTTGATGATGTACATGTTGTGAGTGTGGATACACTAGTTGATCCTATTGATGACGAAATTGACTTTTTTTGTAAGAGCAATTTATGTCCACCTAGTGTTGAAGCCAATATGTTGAACGAAAGTACATCTTCCTGTGTAATTGGTGTTGATCAACTTATGTGTGAAACTTGCCCGCCATTTGAGGTTATGTGTGATGTGCTTACTAGAACTCATGTGAGTGAAGTATTTGAAAATATTGGTCAACAAAATAAGAGTGAACCCAAGAGCTATTCTTGGGATAATCTTGTACTTGAAATTTCTTTGAAACTTGATATTGATCTTTTAGAGAGTGATGAACGTGTTTGTTTTGAATCTGCCCGTGAAATAGATCATGCTCTCCTTAGGTATATGCCTTGTTTGAAAATAATATAAACACTCTTAATAAACCTAATGGTAGCTTGCCTTGAAAGCTATAGCCTATATGCTAACCCACTATGGCGTGATAATATTTCTCCAAAAGATGGAAATCTCTTCTTAGAAGATGAAAGTACTATTAAGGGTAAGGAATGTGTGGTCTTGGAAACTACTTCTCCTTCTACTTTTTGTGAATTTATTGTTAAGATTACTCATGGTGATGATTGGGAAACTAGTAGTGAGTACACACACGAGGACACCTTAGTAGAAGTCGACTTGAGTGATACCTTTCTTTACTCTTTATTTGCTTTGGATGATATATATGCTATTGCAGAGAGTATATCATTTAGTTTGGGTGGAGACCACGGGAAAGGGGAGTGTTGTCTAGACCCGTGTCTATGTCCACTCTTCTCGTTTGACCCCAGTGCCAAATGTAGAAATGGTGATGTTGGTGCACCCAACTTGTTGCTTGGTCTACATGACAAACAAAGTGTCACTCTTGGTGAATCCCATAACCAAATCCTTTGTACATCTTTCATTGAATTTTTATATTTCATTCAAAGGATCCTTGGTTATACATCAAGTATGTGCTGCCTTGGCGTGATGATGTTTATTATTGTGCTAACCCTAACCCTCATACCATGAGGATGTTGTGCTTGTTTGTCCTTTCTCTAGTTTTGTAAGGTACGAATTCGAGGTCGAATCCTTTTCAAGAAGGAGAGGAAGATACAAGTAAAATGACTGTCTTAGCTTTCGATGACATTATTCAAAATCACTACGTGAAGAATCAAGCTTTAGTCGCATGGAGGGCACAGGACCATACTTGAAGGGGTCGTCTTGAGCATGCCATTAAACAAACCCAAGTGTGGAAGATTGCTTGGAGCCTTGAAGACTTGAGGACTCTCGGGTTTGGGCCACACTTGGTGGTTCACGGTTTTGGTTCCCTTTGTTAAGGAAATTTTGGTCACTTAGCCTTGAGGGCATTTTGGTTATTTAGACTTTTCTAATGACACTCCATGGCCGCCCCACCTCATTAAGGGCATTGGAGTCATTTTGTTTTTCTTTTGTAATATACTATATATAGTCCCTTTTAGTTTTTTTTATTACTTTATGAATGATGAATGTATGAAACATTGTAAATCCTTTTTCTTGAGAGTGGAACACCGTAGTGTAGTTCTTAGATAGGGCTTGAAAAAAACCATCTTAGTATAGGGCTTGAAAAAATTAATATTGACCTTTGCTTGGAAACGGTGGATCTAGAGGTGAGTTGATTCTCTTAGTGGTCACCATAAGAGTGTGGTTTTGATTATTACATTTATTAGGGATTAGTGTTGAAATACACTTGGTTCTTAATCTTGTAATAATCTTGGTCTCACTATCTATCATTTACTTTCTTGTAATCATGTTGTGTTGTTCTTGTTTCCTACTCTCGGCCTTGTGGTGTTCTTGTAGCCGAAGTTGTTGTTGTTGTTCTTATTCTTCTTCATTTTATGTGTTGTAATCTAGTTTGGTTGGCTGAAAATAGGTGTTAAATACCTTGTTATCATCTCTTTCTTATTCTTATTTTTAATCCGAGAGTTGGTCACCAAAGAGGTCCTCGGGTTCTTGAACTTGTGGATTGATTTTGGTGTGTGTTTCGTCCCTCCCTTATCTTGTTTTGTATCAAATACCCTAGTTGCATGAGAATCGTTATAAAGATATTTGGTCTACTAGTTAGAAAATTAGAAGGGTTCAAAGTAATTTATGTTGTTACTTTATTTCTTCTGATGTTTTTAATTTTGCTTTTATATATACAGAGATAGAGATTGTATTTAGTATAAAATGACATCAAATATTCTCGTTGCTCCCCAAAATTTACACAGAATTAAATTGAATCAAATCAAAATACACACCGATTGAGTTGTTAAGTCTGATTTTTAATTTTTCTTGAATACCCTAGTTGTATGAGAATCGTTATAAAGAGATTTGGTCTGCAAGTTAGAAAATTAGAAGAGTTTCAAGTAATTTATGTTCTCACTTGATTTCTTCTGATGCTTTTAATTTTGCTTTTACATATATATAGAGAGAGATTATATTTAGTATAAAACGGCATCAAATATTCTCGTTTCTCTCCAAAGTTTACACAGAATCAAATTGAATCAAATCAAAATACACATTGATTGAGTTGTTAAGTTTGGTTTTTAATTTTTCTTGAATACCCTAGTTGCATGAAACCGGAGTACTTTGAATGCTTCTAATTTTCTAACTAGCAGATCAAATCTCATTATAATGATTCTCAAGTCGTTTTGTGAATTTTTCTTATTTTAATCCTCCTCGTAGTGTTTGAACGTGATTTATGACTTATGGAGATGGATAACGTCGATTCTTGAGGTGTTCGAAGGCAATTTAAGTCATTAATTGAGTTTATGAGTTTTAATAAAGTAAGCATCACATGATCGACCTTTGATCGAGACGACCTTAAATTAGTGTCGTAATATTTTTAATAGGTTCAGAATATACTTTTTAGTAAATTTATATATATATTTTTTGTGGTCATAGGATTCCAAATAAGTTTTGAGGGTCTTTTTGAAGTTGTGGATTATTTTAGACAACTAGCTTAGGGTCCGTGCGTTGCACGTGTCATTAACGTTAAAGAAAAAAATTATACACATACGAATCAAAGTCTTGTTACTACGTAAGATATAATTTATAGATCTATTGTATAAGATGTGTATCTGCTATTCCTGCTAGCTCATTCTAGTGTCGTCTTCATTGAGTCACCACTATATCTTACAAAGATTATTTTTATCTTATCATCGGCTCAATCATTAAACAGTTGGCACCTTCGCTTGTTTTAAGGATTAATTATTTGGCTGATACCTTTTAATAAATGATTACTACTTTTAATCATACTTTTTGTTTATTACCATTTATAACCAATGCATTGTGTATTCAAAGTGAATTACTACTTTTAATCATACTTTGGGTTTATTACCATTTATAACCAATGCACTGTGTATTAAAAGTGAATTATGTATGCAATATAAATATATTATAATTATTATATCTAGAAAAAAAATATATTGCAATAGATGATAAATATTTTCTATATATAGAATTTCTATGTAATTTTTTCGGATCTTAGAAAAATGATTTGAACTTTTTGTCTTTCATTAAAAAATTTCACCATAAATTAAATTATCTTTGTACTATTTTCATTAAATTATTATTAAAAAAAATCTAAATTAAAAACAGTAAAATAGCTTTAAGAATGACTTTAGCTTTAAGTCATAATTATTACATTATGGGTCTCTTTATTTAGGTTTATGTCATTATTCCAAAATTGCCCTAGAATTAGTTTAGGTTTAGAATTTTTTTATCAATTAAAATATTGACAATATCTATTATTAAAGAAATAAAATTTGCTTATCATGGAAAAGTCCTAAATCTATAAAAAAAATAAAAAAATTGCATCACAAATAATATTACACATAATTATTTGAGCCAACGTTTCAATAATCAAATTTGAGTTGGTATTAAAGTCTTTAATGTTAGGAAAACAATGAAATAGCAATATTTGAGAAAAAAAATAATAAAAAAACATCTTGTCTATTACAGAGTTTTTTAATAATATAGATTGAAATCCTTGTTCCATTCTTTTTCAATTTGATTTTTCGTCGTCACTTTACTCGCAACACTTTATTTTTTGTGTCTTTCTGCCTGCACATCATTCTTTTCCTAATACTTCTTAATTTCACTAAATCTACTTCAAATTCACAACGTATTGACATATAAACATTTAAAACCAACAATTACTCAAAATAGCTAATTAAGGACAAAGTTTTCTTTTAGCTATTGGGATAAAAAGAGTCCATAACAAGTCCACAAATATCTTTTTGTGATCAATATCCCTTTTCATTTGTATATTTCTGTTTTCATCCATTTACTGTTCCAAAAATTCTTTATAATCTAATATTTTGTACCATCACTTGTAGCACCATATCCCACTGATCTAACAACATGGTTAAGTCATGTGTAACATGATCCACTGAATGTATCACTTGAATAGAACTGTAAACCAAAGCTACTCTCATCGAATGCCACAGATATCGATTGATTTGGCACATCTTGCAAAAGGGTCTTTTCATTGTTGGTCGGCACATCTTCGTACCCTGTAATTAGCGATAAGTGTGAAATAATAAGGGCGTTGAATTGTATTAAAATATATTAAAATAATTAAGTTAATAAATATGTTGGGTCATTAATCACCAAAGCTCGGATGCTACCTTCTTAATATTATTAAGTGAAAGAATTTGCTGTCCTTGTTGGACTAAAGTCAACAACTTTTTTATGAATCTTTCTTCACCATATTACTCAACCATGCCTATTGTCCTTCTTTTGAAGATGGAGGTTCACTAAATATAATTGAACCTGGAAAGACATATCAAATATTAAACATTGTGATGGAATGAATAAGATCCTTTAATTCTTAGAACATCATGTTTTTTTAAGTAAAATAGATGAACTGAATGAAGATGTTAAGATTATAAATAATTGAATGAAAAAAATCGAGCATTAGGTGTAATATTTAAAGTTCTAAATAAAAGGAAAGCAATTAAATGACTAATTTTAAATAAAGCTTTAATTGATTTAAAGTCTTAAATATAAGGAAAATAATTATGTGACAATTCCAAAATATAATATTAAAAAATAATAGTTGAATTGTTTAGTAAGAACTTTTTTGCTTTTTTTCTTAAACGTCTTTTGCCTAATTTTTTGTACCAACACACCACTTTTAATATAGGAAAGATTTATTCCAAAATTTATTTGGATGCTGGAAAAAAGTATCCCATTATTGTTAGAAAAGGTTTTTATTTTTTTAAAATTATAATTTATATTTAGTGTCACTAAAATAATTAAAAAAATAGTGAAAAGACGATTTTGTCTAAAAAGAAGACTTTTAACGAAGGGCAAAAATTTCGAATCACTTTTCTAAGGTATTCACACTTTTAATAGATTATAGATTATAGATATAAATTATAGATTATAGACATTAGATATAGATTATAAATTATAGATTAATTAAATGATAAAAACATCTAGTGCCCCCTAAACTATGATCAAATTTGCTACAAAACACTCTAACTTCACAAGAGTTTTATTATTTCATGAACTCAATTTTAGATATTTTTGTCACCCTTTTTAGCTGATGTGACACCTTTTAGCTGACGTGTCACTTTCATCACAAAAGGGTGACAAAAATATACTAAAATTGAGTTCACGGTAATAGAAACCCGTGGAGTTGGAGTGTGTCGTAACAACTTTGACCATAGTTATCTCTAATTAAGTGATGAGTTATTAGACTAAATCCACAAATTCATAAACTACTCTATAACTCATGACCTCCATTAACTTAATTAAAACAAGTATAACTTCCCAAATCACAACAACATAAAAACAAAAGAGGATTCATTGGAGAATTTGAGTTGTAACTTGTAAGCCCACGTCTTGACGATTGAAAGTTGCAGGCGAGTTCACTGGTTTATACATATACATGGTTGATCATTAAAAGTTGCTACATCCCGTATGATTAGATCTATTGCATTGACGACTTGATAACAAAAAAATACATGTTCATTATAATGTAATGGTTGTGATAATTAGCTAATGATTAGAAGTGTTTTGTCCAATTAAGGATATAAAGGAAATAAAAAGTATAAATAACATAAATACCAATCTTTTAAAAGTAATTACACTCTCTCCTACTTTTTAATTATTTTACTCTCTCCCTATTAACATACATAACATAACCAACATATATATAACATTCATTCTGTGTATATGTGGGATTTTTGTAACATATTTAGGGAGTTGGAATTTTTTGTATTGAAAACATAAATTGTGTATTTGTGCAATTTTTAGAAAGAAAAAAACAACTTTTAGTTGGCAGAAGCGAATTAGGCAGCCATCATTGTTTTTTAGAATTGGGATCTTTCTCAATTAAGTGAGGGTCCTTCAAGTTTTAAAACATAAGGTAAATAGAGCAAAAAAAATTTCAGTTTTTTTTTTAAAAAATATTTTCGCTCCAACAATTAAAAAGGTTATCTCAACAATTATAGAAGTTGTCTCTACAACTATCAAAGTTGTTCGACAACTGTGCAAAGTTATTCGACAACTTTGATAGTTGTTGAACAACTGTCCTAATTGTTTAAACTATTTATCTTTTTTAACTTAATAATATTGTGAGACACACTTATTCCCTTTTTTTAATTAAAGACTTGAGAGGATCTTTCAACTCATTTTTCTCTTGAGAATTCTTATTAACTTATATATAAATTAGTTTATAAATTTGCTTGTATGTTTTGGACTACTAATCCACTTCGTATGTAATAATCTGGCAGGATATTGTTCTTTTAACTTTAAGGGAGAATCTTCACAAAAATATCTGAAGTTTGACCGGATTACCAGTTGAGCATACTGAATTTTGCGGGAGTTCTATTACCCCCAAACTTTTTTTTTCGTATTTTAATGGTATATCTGCCACTTGACACACTGCGTGTGAGTCACGCGCATTGAGCGCGTGAACAGTGCTAAAAACGTTTTAAACTTTTTTTTTGCCAAACAATCCCTTAATTTTATAATTATTTAAAGTTTTAGAATTTTTATTTATTTAAAATTTTTCATTCTTCTTTCATTCTTTTCTTCAACAATGGTTACTCCATTGTTAATTGAAATTGAATTCTTGAAGATTCCATTTCAGTTTCCATTCTTGAAGATTAATGGAAGATTCCATTCAATTGAAATTGAAATTTGGCGTAATTGAAACTTGGAACTTGAAATTGAAATTGAACTTGAACTTGAAATTGAAATTTCATTCCATTGAATTGGTGTAATTGAAACTCAATGAAAGATTCCATTGAGTTGGCGGAATTGAAACTTGAAATTCAAGTATGAAGAAACTTTCTTCATAATTGAATTTGAAATTGACTCAATGAAATTATTTAGAAATTGATTTGTAGGATGAATTTGAGTTGTGGAATCTTCAATATGGTTGTAATGGTGAAAAAATATTGAAAATTGATAAAATGGAGAAGACAAAGCGCGTGTACCACACTTTCCACCTAAAAAACTGGGTATACATTTTGGGGGGGGGGGGGGGGGGTGAGGGGGAATTAATTCCGATTAAAAAGTATAGGCGGTAATAGGATCCCCGCAAAGTTCAATATGGTCCACTGAAAATTTGGGTAAAGTTCAGGTATTTTCGTAGGTATTTTCCCTAACTTTAACTACAACTTTAAAATTATTAATATAATTATCTATCAATTAAGGTTCAATTTTGGAGTTTTAGGATGACTCTTTGACCCGATTCTTTTTTTCGAAAGTGAAAATTATTATAGTAATATGGGTGTCATTGGAACCGTATTCTTATGGAGGGTATGTATTTGGAACAGATTTTGACAACTTGAAAGCTTTATGTAAGGGCAAATTTGTTGACTGATGCTTGGCTTCAGTCTGAGGCAAGTTGAGGTTTTCTTAGATTTTTTTTCAAAGTGTTTATTTGTTAGTTATGTGCAATGGGAGTAATGGGAAATGAGGGTCCTATATAGGTGAAGTGACAAGCATTTATACGGGTACCGGTGTTATTTGAGTGAGTTAAAATAAATTAATTATACGTTTTGAACTATTTTCCCTATTTGCTAGCCCGATGGACTGATTTGCTTTGATAAATGAATTATTGAAAAAGTTAGCTAATGAAAATACTCTTACTTAATAAGTTGAGTTAATTTTGGGATTAATATTTATTCAGCATAAGACATGAAATGCTTTGCTTGACATTATTGCTGATTTGGGATCGGAGTTGCACGCCTGCACATCATGCATTGCATTACATATGTGGTCGGAGTGTACACCTGCACATTATTATCTATTATTAGGGAGGAGTGCACGCCTGCATAATATATTTATTAGGATTGGAATGCACGCCTGCACAGTACATAGACCTTGTGAGTCCCTCATGGGTCCTGGCCTTGAAGCCATTGCTCGGTTGGTGTGTACACAACACATGCATTGCATTGCATTCATTCATAGTTCAGATTAAGTAAGGTATAATTATCGACTTTGTATTATTTGTATTAAGTACTTGACCATTTGTTACTTGATTATTGTTGTGTTGAGGATTTCTTGGACTGTGTTATGATATTCTTACGACTGTTAGACTTGATGATGCAGTTAGAGCAGGATGGTTTTCCTGGGTGCAACATGTATGATTGTTTTTGATGGTTGATGTGGTGTTACTCGGCACCACTTTGAATTAGGATCGATCGACGATGCTTGCTGTGTACATATGGTTCCGTGCTCACCCCTTGCTTTTTCCGTACCTTACATACAGGTATCGATCTGATGACTTCTGGACATTGATTCCTGTAGTCCCTTCCGATTAACATCTTTTGAAAATTTGAGGTAGTTATTATTGTTTTTAGAGTACTGAAAACTCCTCTAGCCTTATCTTTATGCATTTCCCGCATTTGAGATACTTAAACTTTTTGTTGATTTCGATATTTAGTGACTTGTATTAGTGACTATCAGATCTGAGATTATCTATGTTTTAACTATGACCATACCACTTTATTAATCCACTTATGAGATTATTCAGGACTTATTATGTTTTTATTCACTTCCGCTTCTATACATTTGAGATGTTGTGTTTGAGATACATTCTTGACTTACCTATCATGGAGAGTTGAATAGGTGCTATCACGATTCTGAATTTGCGCCGTCACAAGATTTTAAAAGAGGAAACAGTTTAGTAATGATTGACAAGGACACCGTTCTCCTCTAAGCAAATAAATTGCAGCAGAGGCCGTACACCGGTGCCAATCCCATAATGTGCTATGTATACTATACTTGTAACAGATGTAGCTAAATTCACAAAAAAATGATCCTGTAGTTTTAGTAATTGAATATGAAGGCAGGGTAACGCATGCTGCATCAGAAAGTGTGAAAATGGACATCCTAATTACTTCAATTATTTTGAAGAGGCGATAGATGTGGCAGCATTTATTCTGAAACTCCAAGGAACTGAGCAAAGCTTGGATATTTGGGCTCCCATCCTAGTTCAGCGCGAGTCTTCGAGTTGTTTAGCTTCTTCCCTAAAGGATCACTAGTTCCTGAAAGAAATTACACAACCGCTAAAACACCACTCTTTAAGCAAATATGAAAAATAAAGACTTAAGGATAGAATCAGTTACCTGTGAAACCCTCAAACTTCTTATCAAACTTTCCACTTTTATCGACCAAGTCCATCACTTCCTGCCTGCAATGAGCACAAGGTTAGGTCATACAACATGGGTCAGAAATTCAGAATATCTTAATTACTTGACCCAAAAACGGAGAGTATTTAAATGGAATGACCTGGATACAGGGTGGTTGTCACAGCCCAAAAAGATTCGACCACGAAGTTTCTTCTTCAAGATGTTAACTGACAATGAAGCTGCATCCTGTTGGAATAGACAGGCCAAAACATCAAATATTTATGTAATAATACAAGCATGAATGGGAAACAAAGGTGCAACGTCCATCTGAACGTGATGTAAAATGTAAATGCATAGTACCTCATAATGAATAAGATTGAGGATGTGGTCGGGGCGAATATCAATGCTACCTTTATTTAACCAGTATATATGTGCACCTCTATCTGCTTTGTGTTAGTGTTAAGGTAGGGACATAAACAATAAAGATCTAAAAGCTCCACAGAAGGAAGTATGAAAACTTCAGCACATTAAGAAGGATATGTAGAGGCCAGCCAATCTAACTAGACAACCATCAAAGTCCAGCACTACTTTCTCTGCCTTGAGAAGAACATCGGTTCTAGGACTCCTCCCAATTGAAACTACAGGGCCGTCCTATACATTGACATAGAAAAGATGTGAAGTTAAAAAAAATAAAGGAAAACATAGACATTACTCATTCTTTTAAGCTATAAACTTGATAAATCAAAATGCATTAGTTCCTCGAATAAGGCATACATAAATCCCACCTTGAGTTAATCAATAAGCAGAAGAAACTGTTACTTGAATAATGTTTTATACTCCCTCCGTCCCAAATTTTCTAATTTGATTTCTTATTTTACTTATATTTTTTGTTAATCAAGAATTTTTTTTTTTTTTCATGTTTTACTTTTTGCATTAATTATTTTTTTTTTAAATTAAAATATAAACATTATTTAATAGGGGTACTATGGTAAACTAGCCATGTTATTAATTATTTTTCTTAATCAATATGTTATCTCAATTTGATACGGAGGAAGTAAGATTTAACACCTCATTTATTGCTCCATTGTCAAAGCGGTCATATGGTGCAGAGCTTGAAGTAAATAGGAAGGAACCTTCACCGTTCCAATTTAATGCAGCCTCCCTGCTCATATCACAGCAAAAGAGGACTTAATTACTAATAGCATTCAGTTTTACAACATTACACAATCAAGAAAAAATAATATAAATGATTAATTTTCTGTTAGAAATCACTTCCCCACTTAGCAGAAACAAACAGAAAATCCAATCTTAGTAACTCAAACTGATGAAGAAATCTATTAGAAAGAGATACTTATTATTCCATATATAAAACTAGCTTCATCCCTAAACTTTAGGACATGCAACATGGCTTAATACAACTAAGCCTTAACCACAACCGGTTGGTATAGTTTACCAAATAAAATCTACTTTTAACAAAAAGCCAGAAACGCAAACATGTTTATGCTCATTAGTAAACCACGGATTACTATGGCTTCTAAGCCTTAACCACAACCGGTTGGTATAGTTTACCAAATAAAATCTACTTTTAACAAAAAGCCAGAAACTGTAAACATGTTTTCGCTCATTAGTAAACCACGGATTACTATGGCTTCTGCTCTCCATCATGAAACATTATCAGAAACTATCCACCTTGTTATTCTCTTTTACAAGAAAAATTTCGAAATCAGGATGCTTAATGAGCCCCAGTGAACATAAATGATATCAAATAACTTTGCATGAAGCATTAACCTTACCTAATGTCACCAGCGTAGTCTTCAGTTTGAGATGGAGGAGCACAGAATATAACATAAGGGAATTTGTAAGTCAGCTTGGTTTGTTTGGAAGATGGATTAATTCCCAATTTAATCAGTTCATCGTGGTGATCGGTGGTCGCTGTCTGCCCATATATCTGACAGTCCGGGTATTCCTGCCACATTAAAGGATCCACAACTCTTAGCATCTAATTCAAAAAGCACGCTCCATAAGCAGCACATAAATCCATCAGTAAGTTATACTTGCAAGCCAGAGTCTTGTACTCAAAAATCAAAATACAACCTAATTTCCGAAAAATAAACAGCACATGCTTCCAAATCCAACGCAACTTAACAGACAAGAATCATCTGGCTATGATCATGCTGTTTTTGAACTGGTGTACAAAATATGTGCTTTAGAGACTTGAGGAAACTCATGTTCCTTCTTTTAAAAGAATAATACCTGTTTCCATTTTTCAGCCACTAAACGACCAAGAACACCAGGTCCAACAATCAGCAGGTCGTTCGCTCCAATGTTACCCCTAGATGAAGCCTCCAATTCTTCACTTGGAACATCTTCAATAATCAATAAGTCAGAAAACAGGAATGTAACTAGAGAAGACAAATTCATAAAGAGATGCATATATCTTAGGAGTAAAGCATTAAACATTCATCCTAAACAAAAAGTCATCAGCATTTGAATAACTTCTTCGATTGGATACTCAAGGTTGCCAACTTATTTGCCAAAAAAGAAAGGGCAGCTTGGTGCACAAAGCATCCCGTGTTTACGAAGAGTCCAAGAAACGGACTCACCCTAAGGGCTCGTTTGGTACGAGGGATAAGGGATAACTAATCTTAGTATTAGTTATTGGGATTGTAGCTTTGTTTTTATCCCACAGTGAGGGTGGATTAACAATCCCAGGATAACATGTTCGCCGACCAAACGAGCCCTCAAGGGTTGTGATGCATACAGTCCTACCCTAATGCAAGCATTAGTGGCTATTCCATGGCTTGAACCTGTGAACTATAGGTAACAGCGAGGCAGCTTTATTTAGCCACATCTAATTAATATCTGGTTGAGGTGGTTTAGGCGGTGATGATGGCTGGCGGCACTGTAGCCTTTGGACGATCTGATCACTAAGAAAACTAATCAAATATCCTAAGAAATTTGACAGTCTAATGGTATCAAATATATACGTATGACATAAAGCAAGAGATACAGGCAGAGCAAAGTTTAATGTAGTTGTGCAAATGAAACTCAATCACACACTCGGTTTAAAAAATAAAAAAAGAAGAAGGTAGAGGCAATAGCTAGTCCTTTTTCAATAATATTAAGCAACGCCTGATCAGCTAATTTGTCGTCTTCTTCATTTTAGGATTTTAGTAATTCTTAATCAGAATTCTGTGTGGTTTTGAGAGTACCAATGGCAGAGGAAGCGTTGGCTTGGAGAGAATTGGCTGACATTGTAGATGATGAATGGTTCAGTAGAGCGGTTGAGAGTTTAGAAGGGAAGAAAGTGAAGTTGGAGATTTGAAGGCTGCAAAGGGGCACACCAATTCTGGTAGCAAAAGCAGTTGTAATGATGTTGCTGCCCATGGAATGGATAATGAAGGGGAGAAGATATTGGATATTGATCGCACATCGGGAAATGACAACTTATTTTACTGGGCCTCTTTCTGTTGGGCCATGCTGGATAATCTCTAAAATCCATTTGGAATGTTACAACACCTCACCCTCTTCCCCCCTCACTGGATTTCATGCCAGAAGATTGTAAAAATTTCATTAGTCACCTGTCACCTTACTTAAAACACTCATTTTAAGGTCTCGAATTAAATTTAGTAAAATGATTCCGATAGCATCACGAAGGATAATTAGATAAGAGGGAGTTGCTCGAATAATAACGAGAGAGATAAAAAGATTAAGGATGGCTAATTAGAATAAAGTTAATGCTTGTGAAATTTAATAGTACTTGAAAAAGACTCAACATATCAAATAGAAAAAATTACCCTGTACAGTAAAATAGTTGAACTGTAACCACACAAATTTAAAAAAATAGTTGAAAATTTGAACTGCTGCAAGTCCACGAACTTATTATTCAACTAGTGTCTCAAGTAAGATTCAAAACGTATGTAAATTAAATTTTAGAATAATATCATTAAGTTTGTACAAATTTCAGGAAAGTGATGATTACAGAGTATATAGTTGATCATAAATTTTATTGTATCTCAAACACATTCATGTCCAGATATTCACCATATGGACTCAAATCTCCCACTGCTACTAGTCTTCCATATTTATAGCAATGCATCCTACAAATCATGCATCGAAAAATTGAATTTCTTTTATGAATCTTACATTCACGCTTCTACCATATATTGTACTAATCAAAATTTGGTTTATTCACCAATTAGTGAAACAGATGGTGCTTCGTGCGGTCATATGATGCCTGATTAGATATGAAAAATCGCTTAAAACTCCTTAGCTTTAAAATCCAAATAAATTAAATTTAATGTCTTATATCTTTGTTATTATTTACAATTAGTGTGTAGTTTATTCAAACTTTTCTCCCTTCAAAAAATTTTGGTCTTCTAAGTATACTTGATTTTACATATCTCTATGCATGTGATATAATTAAGAAAAATTACTTAAAAGTATACCTTAATTTACTAATATTACTTAAAATCCCAACTCCCAAAACTAGTTACAAAAATTCTTTCTCATACTTTCTCTCTACAACTATCAGATACATAACCCACCTTTCCATTTTAATGCCTAATGCTCCTCAAACAACGCCTCAAATCAAGGAAATATAATGCAAAATTATTTTCTTTTATACGAAATAGTTTGCCTTTCAAACCATTCAGTTTTTAATGGTACAATGAAATGTAGTTTTTTTTTTAATTCTCAGAGTAGCCCTTGTCAAAATAGAACTCGCAATTAACATGTTGTAGGGCCAAAATATTTCTGGAGAAATTCAGTAACCCTGTGAGCTCAAACCAGCCAACACAACGGCGAGCTCATCCACGACGAAACGAGCTCATAGATCAAGATATTGTGTTTCAATAACGATTGCGAGTGGCTGGACAGAGGTCCACTGCGACGTTCTCCACCATCAAGTCTCGAATATATAGACAAATTTAGAATGATTTGTACAGAATTCATAGACAAATTCCGAATCAGATCTCAAATTCTCACCATCAGATCTCGAATCCACGACATTTTGCACCATCACATCTCAAATCTACGGCGGTGTACAAAACCGTTCAAGCCATGAGAAATTCTGGAGTTCGGAGATTCATAAATAGAGGTTGAAGATGATGATGTTAATGAAGATACATAAGAATGATGTATTTGTTAAGAGAGTTCGGAGATACATAGGAATGATGTATCAGGTAGAAAAGGACAAAAAGATACATCACGTGATCCTTCACCAAATGTACGAAAGATATGCATCTTATTGAATATTAGGTTATAAATGCATAAGAAAGATGGTTTGATTGAAAAAATACAAAAATCATGTATCAGAATGCTTTTATTGCTACTGATACATAACACTCATGTATCTGAATGTATCTCTATGATATTAATGCTTAAGAGTTATGTATCGATAATTATGTATCAAATGGTGATGTATGAACGAGTCTTAGCTATCAGTGGCGGACCCACGATTTTAAGGTTGTGGGTGCGGACTTTCCTTTATAGTAAAGTCGCTACTGATCATAAAATAAAATAGAAGTGCTAAATGTTTTGGACTCGAGTGACATGCAACTACTCTAACTTTGACAGTGTAAATCTAGACACCTTAACTTGGTCTCAACTAGTAATTAAACACTCTAGCTTGTCCTCAAAGCATCTCGTAGACACTGACGTTGGCGTGACACAAAAATTTTTGAGGTGTTTAGATGACCATTTTGAAAGTTAAAGTGTCAACTAATTCAATGGAAATGATTTCAGGTATCTAAATCTCATTTACTAAAAGTTGAAGTATTTATTGCTAGCTGCAGTCAAATTTTAATGTCTATTTATGTAAAAATTAGACTAAATATAATTTTTTTTTAATTTGATAACAATAATAAAAAAAAGATAACAAAAAACCATTAGAAAAAAAGTTAAAAAGTGAATTATAGGACCCATTTGGCCATAAATTTTTCAAGTAATTTTTGAGAAAAAACTTGGCAAATGGCATTTGGCCATACAATTTATCGTTATATGACAAATATTTTTGACAAATAATTTAAATTTTTAAATACTAGAAAATACTAGTATTTGGGTCAAATTTTAATTTTTGAGAAATTTTAAAAGTGAAATATATTTTTCAAATATTATGATCAAACACATGGTAAAATTTATCTACTCTTTATCCAAGACTTGCCAATAATGGATGAAAATCTATGATCAAATGTTAGCTAAGAGATAAAAGAAGATATATTTTGGAGAAAAGGAAGAGTCAGCCGGGGAAAACTAATAAGAAAGATGATAATTTTTAAGTTAAAAATTAAAATTAAGTGAGGAAAAAAAGAGGGACTGCTGTTTAAAATGTGAGGGAAGAGATTCGAACCCGCACACTCCAGCATTATGCCTGCATGTTCAAATAGCAAACTAGACCAGAGCAGCCAAGGGAACTTTTGAATAATGGGTGGTATTTACTCTATATATCCCAATTTAAAGAAATTTCTGTATAAAAATTTAGCGTCGCGTCCAGGTTAATGGTGCTCAAGCACTTGAAAACTATACGTGGGTCCGCCCCTATTAGCTATCTATTTTAATAATAAATGAAAAATTATGATTTTATGTAAATATGAAAACAGTTGAGACTTTATGTAATTACGTATTAAATTATTAGGATTTATGAAAATTGCCCATAATTTTATTTTATTTTTTTACTAAGAGAAAAGACATAAAGACACCACTAAAGTTGTCCTGAATTTGCTAAAAGACACTTTAACTTTGCGGGCGACCTATTGTTATTTTCCTTCTACGGGTACTAGAATCTGTATTAATACAACAACAACTTCATAACAAGTTCACGTATGAACAAGAACAGTTTTGAAATTCTTTAACACCTTCAACACAAGATTATTACTAATCTATCTAAGAAGTGTATTAGATATCAGAAAATAGATGAAGCAAAAATTTTAGACCAAGTCCCCCGAGTTCACGGAGTGTCCTTAAGGAATAATTTCCTTCACTGTATCCGAGGTTATGGAATTTTCCTCCCATGATAAAATGACCTTTAATCCAATTATAACGGTACCTCAAATAATTGAATTCCACGAACACACTCAACGGTTTGAATGATCACACAGAATATTTTTAAGAGAAGAAGAATCTTGTATTCTGAAAAATTTCGTATATTAAACCTGTGGATCAAAGCAGGTTTATATAGACATAACATGCCTCTTCTGAAAAGTGACAATGGTTCACTTTAGAGGTATGCCTTTTCTGAAAATTTATGTATGTTTATCCAAAGATTGTGTCTTTCAGAACAGACATATCATTTCACGTGAAACAGTGTGTTATTTCGTTGAAGGGTTGCATCCCTTTCGAAACAACACTTCATTTCTGCAGGGCAGTTCAAAACAATGCACCAGTTCAGAAAACAGTGCATCAGTTCACTGCATCTGTTACTGCATGTATGTATAAATGGAGTATCAAATACTGTTTCAGACTGAGTTTCTTTAATTCTGTCAAATAAACTTTGTCCAAAAAGATAGATCTCATCGATCATTTGACAAATCCAAATCCAAATCCGAAGCCGAAGCCGAAGCCGAGCCGAGCGAGAGATAATGACGGCGCGAGGCATCTCTTATTTCTTTCCCCACTTAGCATGTGGAAATGTGTTTCACAATATAAACACTTTAAAGCTTCTTTCTCCCACCAATGTGGGAGAATTTTAGTAAGCCTTCCTATTTTGAGCACACTTTCCATTTTGATGTAAACTCAGTTTTCTCTTCCACTTAATTCCCTTCATTTTTCATTCAAAACACACACATATAACCCAATAATCCCCCACATGAATGGGAAATGACTATTTTACAAAAAGCTTTATGGAAAAGTATATGATCATCAAGCAAAGACTGATTGCATTTGGATAAGTGGGTTTCTCTTTGAACTTTTCGTAGTGAACATGTATCGGATGTACTCGGTCAATCGGTATATTTGATATCTTTGAACCGTCGAGCTTTAATGTACACCTAGACAACACATGTTACACAACCAGCCTTTTACCGTTTATGGTTCTCACGGTTTTGTTCTTTTCAGCTATGAACACGTCCCGGTTTTATGAGAACTTAGAGAATAGGCCTTTACTAACATTCTCCTTGAAGCGGCTTCCACTTTGCCCTCACATAGGTGATTTCTAAATGTTCAATCCTATAGATTAAACTATTTGGTCAATCTGCCAAATTTTGATAATCATTAAAAGACTTTTAACCTTAAGTCTTATCCTTGTTTACTAAAAATTGTCTACATCATGAGAATGGGCTGGGTAATTGACAATGTTGAACCTGTCAGACACAACTTTGTTTAATATCTTTGAACCTAGCTCTTGGGATCTCCAATCTTCTAGGTAGAGTTACCTCTATGCTGACTTATCCTAGGCCTTAAACCCATTCCCTTGGATGTCCTTTCTACTCCTTCTCTAGATAGACCTTTTATAAGTGGATCCGACACATTATCCTTTGAATTTAAATAGTCAACAGTGATAATTCCACTAGAGAGAAGTTTCCTAACAGTACTATATCTCCGTCGTATGTGACGAGATTTACCGTTGTACATCATGCTCCCTTCCCTATCTATTGCTGCTTGGCTATCATAATGTATACATACTGGTGCCACTGGTTTGGGCCAATACGAAATATCTTTCAAGAAATTTCGGAGCCATTCTGCTTCTTCACCAACTCTATCTAATGCGATAAATTCAGATTCCATTGTAGAGCGAGCAATACAAGTCTATTTGGATGATTTCTGTGAGACTGCTCCTCCACCGATAGTAAATACATATCCACTTGTGGAGTTTACTTCATTCGATCTGGTGATCCAATTTGCATCACTATATCCTTCAAGTACCGCAGTATGTTTATTATAATGCAACGCATAATCTTGAGTGTATTTAAGATACCCCAAAACTCTTTTCATTGCCATCCAATGAGTTTTGTTGGGATTACTCATGTACCGACTCAATTTACTGATAGCTCATGCTATGTCTGGTTGTGTACAGTTCATTATATACATTAAACATTCCAATACTCTTGTGTACTCCAATTGTGAGTCACTTTCACTTTCATTCTTTCGAAGTTGAAAGCTCACATCCGATGGAGTCTTGGCAATACCAAATTCCATATACTTGAACTTGTCAAGTATATTTTTGATATAATGAGAATGTGACAATGCCAACCCTTGTGGAGTTCGATGGATTCTTATACCTAAGATCACATCTGCAACTCTAAGGTCTTTCATATCAAACTTGCTCTCGAGCATTTATTTTGTTGCATTTATGTCAGAAATGTCTCTGCTGATGATCAACATAACATCCACATATAAACAAATAATGACTTGGTGATTTGAAGTGTCTTTAATATAAACACATTTATCACATTCATTTATTTTGAATCCGTTTGCCAATATGATTTGGTCAAACTTTGCATGCCATTGTTTTGGTGCTTGCTTTAGTCCATACAATAACTTAATAAGTTTACACACCTTGTTTTCCTTTCCTGGAACCACAAAACCCTCAGGCTGTTCCATGTATATTTCTTCCTCCAATTCTCCATTTAGGAAAATGGTTTTCACACCTATTTGATGGATCTCAAGACCATATACCTCAACCAAGGCAATTAACATTTGAATCGATGTTATCCTTGTTACTGGAAAGTATGTATCGAAGTAATCAAGGCCTTATTTTTGTTTGAAGCCTTTTACTACAAGTTTTGCCTTGTAATTGTCAATAGTACCATCTTCTTTCATCTTCCTTTTGAAGATCCATTTAGAATCTAAAGGTTTATTTCCGGGAGGAAGATCAACCAATTACCATGTATGGTTGCTTAAGATTGAATCAATCTCACTATTGACTTTCTCTTTCCAAAAGGATGACTCCGAAGATGCCATCGCTTTCTTAAATGTTTGAGGCTCATTTTCTAAGAGAAATGTTACAAAATCTGATCCAAACAAAGTAGACGTTCTTTGATGTGTACTACGTATTACATTTTCTTTATTATGTACATCCTCACTTGGTTCATCTTGAGGTCATTTAGACCCCCCACGAGACTATTCATGTCTAATTTTATACGGATCAATGTTTTTAAAGAATTCAACATTGTCTGATTCAATTACCGAATTTTCATTAATATTTGAATGTTCGGATTTATGAACTAAAAATCGACATTCTTTACTACTTTTAGCATATCCTATGAACACGCACTCCACCATCTTAGGTCCTATCTTAACCCTTTTAGGCATAGAAATTTGGACCTTTGCTAGACACCCCCACACTTTGAAATATTTCAAGTTGGGTTTCTTTCCTTTCCATTTTTCATAAGGAATTAATTGTGTCTTACTATGGAGAACTCTGTTGAGTATACGATTGGCTGTAAGGATAGCCTTCCCCCATAAGTTTCGCGGTAAACCGAAACTTATAAGCAAGGCATTCATCATTTTCTTCAAAGTTCGATTTTTTCTTTCTGCTATTTCGTTAGATTGAGGTGAATACGGGACCGTAGTTTGATGGACAATTACATTCTCTACACATATTTTGGTGAAAGGAGATTTATATTCTCCGCCCCTATCACTTCTTATCATTTTTATCTTTTTATCTAACTGATTTTCAACTTCAATTTTATATTGCCTAAACGTATCTATTGCTTTATCCTTACTATTTAGCAAATAGGCATACCAATATCTAGTGCAATCGTCAATAAAAGTTATGAAATACTTTTTCCTACCACGTGATGGTGTTGACTTTATATCACAAATGTCAGTGTGTACTAAGTCTAAAGGATTGGAGTTCCTTTAAACGGACTTATAAGGATGCTTTGCATACTTTGATTCCACACACGTTTGACACTTTGATTTATTGCACTCAAAGTTCGGCAAAACTTCTAAGTTAATCAGTTTTCGTAACGTTTTGTAATTAACCTGGCCTAAACGTTCATGCCATAAATCATAAGACTCAAGAAAATAAGAAGAATTTGAACTTTTATTTATTTCAACATTCATTACATTCATCTTATAAAGGCCCTCAGTGAGATAACCTTTTCCTACATACATTTCTCCTTTGCTAATCATAATTTTTTCAAAAACGGTTACACATTTGAATCCGTTCTTGTCTAGAAGTGAAACATAAATTAAATTCCTACGTAACTCCGGAACATACAAGACATTGTTAAGTGTCAAGACCATCCTGAAGTCATTTTCAAGCATATTTTTCCTGTTCCTTCTACCTTAGCAGTAACAGAGTTAGCCATGTAGATCATTTCTTCTACTTGAGCTGGAGCGAATGACGAAAATAATTCTTTGTTGGCACATACATGGCGGGTGGCATCATAATCCATCCACTATTCGCGAGGATTCCCCACCAAGTTGCATTCTGAGAACATAGCACATAGATCATCGCATTCTTTGTTGGATTCAATCATATTTTCTTGATTTTTTTTCTTACCTTTCTTTAGGGCACGACAATCCGTGGACTTGTAGCCAATCTTTCCATAATTTAAGCATTTTCCCTTGAATTTCTTCTTTGGTTGATTGTTTTCTTGTTCAACTTTCTTTCTTTTCTTAGAATTGTTTTGGTCATCTTCCACAATATGTGCTCCATTAATTGCAGAATTTTCTTTTGACCTTCTTTCGGCAGCTTTATTATCCTCTTAAATATGCAGTCAGACAATAAGATCTTCAACACTCATCTCTTTGCGTTTGTGCTTCAAGTAGTTTTTGAAGTCTTTCTACATTGGTGGTAGCTTCTCAATTATCGCTGCTACTTGGAAAGCATCATTCACAATCAAACCTACAAAATAGTTTATGTGAGTATTAAGAACTTTTCCAAGTTGTTCAACTAAGGTATTTTTCAAAGATATACCTTCTGCTAGGAGATCATGGATGATTACTTGCAATTCCTGCACTTGAGAGATAACCGATTTGCTACCTATCATTTTAAAGTCCAGGAATGTTGCAACAAATAATTTCTTAATTCCCGCATCCTCTGTCTTGTATTTTCGTTCTAGTACCCCCTATAATTCCTTCGATATATTATTTCCATTGTAAATATTGTAGAGGTCGTCTTGGAGACCACTCAATATATAATTCCTGCAAAGAAAGTTCGAGTGCTTCCAAGCTTCTACAATCATGAAATGCTCCCTCGGGCACCTCAGGAGCATCCTCACTAGTGAACTTTTGAAGGCATAGTGTTGTGAGGTAGAGCAACATCTTCTGCTGTCATCGCTTAAAGTCAATACCTACAAATTTTTTTTGGGCTTCTCTGCAGGTGCCATAGGTTGCGGAGCATTTTCTCAACTTGTTGAGGCAATACTAGTTGCCCCCACAGTCATAGCTGCATCTTGCATTTGACTTTCGTTAGTTATTTTTTCTGTCACCACAAGACAATAATATTTAGTATTTTCAGAATATTACTTATAAAGTTAAGCAACTTTAAATTCTTCTTCTTGTTTCTAGTTAACAATGAAGTTTTTATGAATTCCAATTGTCAACCGAGTGAATTTTAAACTTGTGATGAAGATTTTATGTCTTCGAATCACTAGTTAAATTCAAACGGATAGAAAGCTTAAAGCTTTAATCTCCAAAAATAAGTAATACAAATTTTGGAATTATTCCTTAAGATTGCTATTTTTCTTTTATGGGTACTAGAATCTGTATTAATACAACAACAACTTCATAACAAGTTCACGTATGAACAAGAACAGTTTTGAATTTCTTTAACACCTTCAACACAAGATTATTACTAATCTATCCAAGAAGTGTATCAGATATCAGAAAATAAATGAAACAGAAATTTTAGACCAAGTCCCCCCAGTTCATAGAGTGTCCTTAAGAAATAATTTCCCTTACTGTACCCGAGGTTATGAAATTTTTCTCCCAGGATAAAATGGCCTTCAATCCAATTATAGCGGTACCTCAAATAATTGAATTCTACGAACGCACTCAACGATTTGAATGATCACATAGAATATTTTTAAGAGAAGAAGAGTTTTGTATTCTGAAAAATTTCATATATTAAACCTGTGGATCAAAGCAGGTTTATATAGCCATAATATGTCTCTTCTAAAAAGTGGTAATGGTTCACTTTAGAGGTGTGCCTTTTTTGAAAATTCATGTCTGTTCATCCAAAGATTGTGTCTTTCAGAACAGACATACCATTTCACGTGAAACAGTGTGTCATTTCATTGAAGGGTTGCATCCCTTTCGAAATAACACTTCGTTTCTGCTGGGCATTTCAAAACAATGCACCAGTTCATAAAATAGTGCATCAGTTCACTACATCTGTTACTGCATGCATGTATAAATGGAGTATCAAACACTATTTCAGACTGAATTTCCTTAATTCTGTCAAATAAAATTTGTCCAAAAGAATAGATCTCATCGATTATTTGACAAATCCAAATCCAAATCCGAAGCCGAGCCAAGCGAGCGACGACGACGGCGCAAGACTTCTCTTATTTCTTTCCTCAGTATGTGGAAATGTGTTTCACAATATAAAAACTTTAAAGCTTCTTTCTCCCACCAATGTGGGAGAATTTTAGTAAGCTTTCCTATTTTGAGCACACTTTCCAGTTTGGCGTAAACTCAATTTTCTCTTCCACTTAATTCCCTCCATTTTTCATTCAAAACACACATATATAACCCAACATCTATTACTCCATAAAATTTGTAACGACCATTGTAAATAGACCACTTTGACAGATTTTCAGCCCATGTGTGTTACAACGTAGGTCACGTGTGTGAATGATAAATAATTTCTGCAGTAATCAATTAAAAGATGTCATGTGTAATAAATACTTCTTTATAAATCAACCCATCTTCTCTTTTTCCCAAATTCCTCATTAATAGTAATTGGAGAAGCTTGTAAATTCACATTTAGAAACATTTATAGCATTATAATACATATTGTTTATAATTATGCCATTATGATCCAATTTATATAACATGAGTTTTAATTTATATTTATGTAAATCCATATTAAGGGTATATGTACATAATAAGTTTGCAGATTAGTATACATTTACTATTATATTTGATATAAATTTTATGTATTTAATCTGTAAATTAACTAAGTGATTTATTTGATCAACTTCCAAAATTTAGGAGCATTGCTAAAAATGAGGAGAAAAATAAAAAGCATTCGAATCAATTAAATGATTAATTCCATGTGTATATTAGAATATGCTATGAAAGCTAATCTTTCAAATACCATAATTGATAATCAACTAATGTTGCCACTATATATAATAATTCTCTAAAAATTGTCTAATTGTTATGAAATATAAAGTAAGAACAAGAATAAATAGAGAAAGAAGAGAGGAGACTTCTTTATTTCTCTTGAGAAATTAAGATCATCTATAATGAATAAAATTTCTCTATTTATAGGAGAAATTTCTCCTAATTTCTCTCCAAAAGATAGACACTCCATATCTTGATAAATAATTACAATATCTTGATAGATATTCAATATATCTTGATAGATACTCAATATATCTTGATAGATATTAACTATATCTTGATAGATATTCATTATATTTGGACAGACATTCACTATAATGTAAATACATTTATAACACTCCCCTTGAATGTCTAGTTGATAGATATTGTTCCTTCTTAAAACATTACTAGAAAAAATTTGATAAAAAAAATCCAGTAAAGAAAAAAGAGTACACATCTCTACTAATACACATTTCGGTTGCCTTATTAAAAGCCTTACAAGAAAAATTTAGTGGGGCAAAATCTTGAAAGAAAAAAAGAGTACAACACGTATTTCCTCCCCCTGATGAGAACATCAATTTCGAATCGTGAATCTTGACATTTTAATCCTGTACATCATCTTCTATAAAGTTGTAATTCATAGACTTTGTGAATAATTATTCATATGATCACTCGAACGAATTTATTCCACGTTGATATCACCATTATTTTGGAGCTCATGTATGTAGAAAAGCTTTAGCGAAATGTGCTTCGTTCTATCTCTTTTTATAATTTCTTTTTTTGAGTTGTGCTATGCATATTGCATTATCTTCATGCAAAATCATGGGTACTTTGTGTTATTTCAAACCACAGTTTTCTCAAATGAGATATATCATTGACCTCAGACACCTACATTCTCGATTTGCTTTATGAATAAGTATCGTCTTAGCATAATATGAATGTCATGTATACATGGTATTACAGTGATCATTCATGAAAATAGGTAATATATCTTTATCGAATCATTGTGTCAATCATATGATTATTATGTGTATTCAAAAAATTGATAATATATGTTAGCATAAACACATTCATACAAGGAATTTCAATTGCAATATGCAAGTGATCTACTTCACTATCTCCATGTAGAAGTAAACTTACATCATTCTCATAATTGCAGCAAAATGTGTAAATGCATCAATTGCACAAGATATGGTATTTCAGGATCCAATTCAATTTTGCATGTTTCTCATTTCAACTTCTTTCAACATATAATCTATCACTTCTGAAAACTCTCCAAAAGTTTGAATAATGTTTAAATCATCAGTTTATCCATTATAAGGATTATAAATAAATTTTTCAAAAACTTTTATATGCTTCAGGCATTTTGAATTCTTTCGGGATTTTCATATAGATTTTTGTCAAATGACTATATCCAACATTTTATGTGTGGAATCTTTTAGTATCAGGAATGCAAATCAAATAAGTGTTAAGCTTATCAATATGCATCCTTTCATGCCACTTGATAAATATTTCTATGTCAGCATGCTTAAATAAACGTAGATTTCAGATCCTCGTAATCTTTCATAATATTGCGCCAATATTGTATCAACGATATCACTGATGATATATAATTTCATATCAGTTCACAATGTGAAATACCATTTTGATCTCATCACTTTATTATTTTCAGGTAGCTAAACCTCTAATAAGGTTTCATGAAGTGTTACGTCATAGATTCTTTAAGAGTACATTGTCTCCTAATTATAATAATTTACTCTTTTTTTTTGTTATAGAATTATTGCTTTTAGAACCGACTGATCTACCATGCTTCATATATGTGCTAGACTTTGTCCTTCAGGGACATCAAATTGGAGAATTTACAGCTAAATATAATATCAACTTTTAGGTCAGCAAATGCTCCTAGTATTTAAACTTGAATTATCCTTTAAATGAGGACCATATTAATGATAATTCATAACATATGTCTTAGTAGTTTGTTATCTCTCCCTTATGTTAGGAAAACTAACATACATCTCAATTTACTTTAGAAAATCCATCTTTGGGCATCATGGTATATTCATCACATCAAAAACTACTATAAGGAATATTGGTTCTTGACCTTGAACCAATTGAGAGGGAGAAATTAATCATAATTTATTGATTTACTATACAAGTGCTATTGTATGCAATATATCATATTTTAAACCAATACATGAAACTTTGTTCTCATTAGCAATGATTCAACTATTTATCAGAGGCATTTAACACCGACTTAACTAACATTATCATGATGAATTGCCTTGATTAGATAATCTAAAAATTATGCTCTTAACTTAATTTATATTGATCAAAAAAATTTATGAATGTGAAACTGCTGGTTAACAATAAACGTAAATGTGATCATCTTATCGATGCATCTTTTCAACATATGACATGATGAGTGAACGAACCCATATTCACCTTTTATACTTTTCAGATTTAAGGAATCAAATTCCAACATTAGTTGGTCCAGTCAAATTATAATGAGAAAAAACAACATGAATAATTGTCGAAGAATTTTCTAGTTCTTCAATACATGTCTAATACTCAAATGCACATCTTCAAAATGTCGCAATTTTTCTCAATTTATAAGTTTTTGTACTAGTAAACTCCAAGTTTACCATGATATGTACTTTTTGTTTTAGTAAATTTTAGATTTACTTTACAAGAATAAACATCAATTTATTGCTTTGGAATAAATTATAGAATATTTCTTCTCAATTATTCAATCTCTTTGGAGGTGGATCGTGATATCTTTACAATCAAAAGTACATCCAGATTCTAATCTTTACTAAATACTTGTCACATTCACCCTAGGAATGGATATGTACTTATAACAATCAAAATTCTCATTTCCCTTGAATGAAATATAATTCTATCTTAAGCCTATCAAATTTTGATAGCTTAGAGCCTCTTTCAAGATATTACTACTGTAAGAGCAAATCGAGACATACATATAATGAAGATTTTTTTTTCTCTCTTAACATATCTTTCAGAGTATATCATATATTACTACCACATTCACTTCAAGAATAGAGCAAATTGTCATTTTTCAGACTTATCATATATTGCTACCACATTCACTTTATGAAACAGAACACATTCAATGGGACATGTTTCATGACTTTTCACCAAATATACATTATTTTGCCTTAGCCACCATAATATCATGATCAATATGATGCATTGAGATTCAAACTCAACGTCTTATCCATATAAAAACATCTTAGGTCATAAACTGATTTGATTTGAACTCAACATCTTATCATCATGGTGCATCGTAAGTCTCACCCGATATCTTATCCTTTTAGCGTGATGAAACTTTGAATTCATCGTCTTAACCCCAACCAATAAGGTAATAGACCAAAGTGTAATAGGACCATAACTCAAGTCTCAATAAATTTTACATGATGAGAACTATTACATAAATTATTATGTTATGAATAACTTTATCGTCATGAAAATTTTTGACAATACGTATGTATTAGAATCTTATAAATTAGTACAAAATAATTAACTTAATGTACTGTATAATCATAAATAAAAAATTCTTAGGATACCAAACATATTCAAAAGAAATTGCTCACATCACCCTTTACCAATTTTCATGTCCAAAATAGTTGAACGATGTGGATATGGCTGCCAAACTATACTAAAAGAAACTTGAAAATTGATTAGAATGACTGCCAAAGTACTGTAAACAAACTTTTAAAATTAATCAAAACCAATGTGACGGTGTTATTGTATTCTTGTGAGTGGGTCATCCTTCTCACCATTTATTATTGTGTTTTACCTTTTTTGAGTACGCAATCGATGGAGAACACTGAACGACTTAATTGATTAGAGTATTGTGCTGATAACGTGTTATGAAATATAAAGTAAGAACAAGAATAAACAAAGAGAGAAGACAGAAGAGTTCTTTATTTCTCTTGAGGAATGAGCGATGGATGATTTACAATGAATAACACCCCTCTATTTATAAGAGAAATTTCTACTAATTTCTCTCCAAAAAATAGACATTACCATAAATATTTATAATATTTTGATAGCTACTCACTATATCTTGATAATATTCACTAAATATATTTATAACACTAATTATATTTTTCTCCTAGAAAAGTTTTTAACCGCCATATGTATATGCCCCACATTTTTTTTCTATTCAGGATATAATATAAGTACCATAACTTTTAACCGTTCTTCACAACATGCCAACATTTCCTCTAATTTACAACAATACTAATGAGTTTGAAAACATTCATGTTATCAAGAGATGCAAATTTTTAAAAATATAGAAACAACCAAAATTTCTCGCATAATTGGCACCAGTAATGGGAGATTTTTTATGTATTTTTTTTGTCTAGAAAAAAGGTGGACGTAAATCTTACATTGCTAGGTCTACAAACTCTGAATCCATTTTATTAGAGAAACATAAACATTCTCACACAACTAATATCAATTATGTGAATCAAAAATTAAAATTTTCGAACCAACTGTATGAAAAGAGTATCCATAATTATATCAGAAGGCAGACTGTATAAGATCAATCCCAGGAGCTGTTGATGGCAAGACTTTTTGAATTTTCGCATCTTGGTTAAGATGATAATTATAACCATGTACTAAATCATCGTATTTTCCTTTCCACCTGTTTGTAAGTTGAGATACAAAATTAAATTAAGTTATTAAACATTGTTTTAACGGTACATGGTTCTGAAAGAAAGAACGATTTTTCACTTATATAACATAAAAAATAGAAATCATCTACAAAAAGTTGAAAATTCATTCGAACCTGTGCTCGTCGTCCCCTTCTAAAATTTGGAGCTCCAGATGTGGTTTGAAATTTTTGAAGATCAAGTTGAGTTGCTCATTCTTCACCTTGTCAAGAGTTGAAGGCCACCACTGAATGGTTGTAATTGCACGAGAGAGACAATAATTAGTAAAGAGAGTTCATTTTTTTTCCCGAAGTTATGGCTTTTGGAGGTTTGGTAAAAATAGATTCTGGATTTAAGAAGTGTTTTCTCAGTATATATATTTTTCACATAATCAATCTCAAGTTATTTGAGATTGAAACATAATTATTATTATTCTACATTTAGTTTGAACACATTTTCACCTACTACTTTTATGCCCACTCTAATGTAGGAAAAAGTAGATGGATTACATTGAGTTTCAAAAGTTTACACATGGAGAGAAAAGGACAAATACCTTGGGAGATTTATCCTTGTCAATGACAATAGCTATGCCCTTTTTATTAAACCCCAAAAAACACAGTAAAGATTAAAAAGTACTAAAGTGTTTTTTCAACGTAACATAGTTTCAAAATCAAAACTAAAATAATTCAATTTACATAAACTTGAAACGTAGTTAAAGAGCTACGCACGTACCTCATAGAAATCACTAAATATTATAGTCCTTAATATGTTAATTGTGATTCTGAATTCTCTCTTTAAACACTCAACTAACTTTTGTTTCCTGGCTTCTCGAATCTGGATATAAGATATTAAAAATGTACAATTTAAATATTTTTCTTATTTTATTTTTGTTTAATACATTGACACTATGAGCAAAAATCACTTTTAGGTACTTTGCTCATGACTTTACTGGTAACAAAAGATCAACTTTTTGCATATATATGTGTGTGTAAGTACCTTTCTTTAGTTTGCACTAGAGGTCTCATCAGATTGGATTGTCTGCAATGTCTTCTACGATATGTAGTTATAGTATTTAAACAAAAGTTATAACTCATTAAAGCGTTAAATAATATTTTGGTGACTTATAAGTAATTTCTATCAAGAGAAATCCATGGTGGATTATCCTACAAGCTTGGGAGCAATCAAGCAACAATGGTACAAATTATGTATTGGAAAAACTACAGAAAAAGGAAAACAAAAACTGCTTTCATTGAAATGATTTGCGAAACCCCAAAAATCTACAAGGTGTATATATATACTTGGTAGCTATAGCTAGATTCCAACAAACTTATAACAAACTTAACAAAAACTAACAGACTGAACTGACACTGAACTAACTAACCTGTATTACTGAATCTATAGTAAACAAAATAAATAGATAATATCAACTGGCTAAACTAAGTAATTTTAATACCCTCACTCAAGTTGGATGTGAAGGTTTCATAGACAACTTGGAAAGAATATTGGATTGTTTGACACTAGTAAGAGCTTTAGTTAGTATATGTGCTAACTAATCACTTGTAACCACATGCTGAAGTGAAATGAAGCCATCCTGTAACTTATTACTGACCAAGTGACAATCAACCTCTATGCGCTTGGTTCTTTCATGGAAGACTGGGTTTCTACCAAGGTGTAAAGCTGGATAACTGTCACAATAAACTATAATAGGTCTAGAAAATCAAACATCAAGTTCTTGTAAAAGTTTATCCAGCCAAAAAAGTTCACCAACAACCTTCTCAATGACCTGTACTCCACTTATACCATGGAAAGAGAAATTGTTTCTTTCTTAATTTCCAACTAATAGGTGTTTGACCTAAAAGAACAATATAACCTAAAACTGACTTTCTAGAGTTAAGGCAAGCTGCCCAATCTGAGTCACAATAGGCTTGAACTGAGCAATTTGGTTGTGTAGTCATGAAGACATCCAAGGTGGGATCAGTCTTGAGATATATAAACAGATGATAAGTAGCTTACAAGTGAGGTTTCTTAGGATCTTGTATGAACTGGCTGAGATGTTTTATATTATGTTATGCCTAGTGTTAACAAGAAAATTCAACTTACCAATCAATTTTCTATAGAAGGTTAGATCAGAAAGAGCAACACCTTCCTTAGTCTCAACTTGACATTGGGATCAAGTGGTGAAGACAATTTGGAATAGTGTAAGTAACCATACTCTTTGAGAAGATCGAGGGAAAACTTCCTTTGAGATACAATTACTCCTCCATCTCCATACAATACTTCCAAGCCTAGGAAATAATGAGTTTACTAAGATCTCTGATTTTAAAGGTATCATGAAGAAATTATTTAAGTTGATGAATTTCTGAGTGATAAGTCCCATGCAATGATCATATCATCTATATATACTGCTACAAAGATGGACGACTGAAGAAATTTTCTAAATAACAAGGATTAGTCTTACATGGAATGACCATAAACTTTAGAGAAAAGGAAAAAAACAACTTTTCATACCACTGTCTACTAGCTTATTTTAAACTTTATAGAGACTTATTCAATTTACAGACCATGGAGTGACCAGGAATTTCAAGTCCAAGAGGTAAATCCATATAGACTTCTTCATAAAGATCTCTATGCAAGAAAGCATTATTCACATCTAGTTGATATATGTCCCATCCTCTCTTAACTGCACAAGCTATCAATGTTCTTACTATTGTCATCTTGACAACAGAAGAAAAAGTCCATGTGTAGTTAATTTCTTCTTGTTGAGTATATCCCTTTATTATTAATCTAGCCTTATATCTTTCTACACTACCATTTGCCTTGTGTTTGATTTTATAAACTCATCTACAACCTATACTTTTCTTTTCCTCAGGTAACTGAACAAGGCCACAAATATTATTATTATGCGCCTAGCGTAGCCTCTTTGTTTATTGATAATGTTGTAAAACTTCATGGTGTTTCGAGTACCATAGTGAGTGATAGAGATAATAAATTCCTAAGCCACTTTTGGAAGTCCATGTGGGGTAGACTCGGTACTAATTTATTGTTTTCAACTTCATGCCACCCACAAACCGATGGCCAAACAGAAGTAGTAAATAGGACCTTAGGGTCTATGCTACGGTCCATGGTTAAAGGAAAAATGACTTCTTGGGAGGAGCATTTACCGTTGATTGAGTTTTCTTATAATCGTGTTATACACTCGAGCATGGGGATGAAACCCTTTGAGTGTGTATACGGTATCAACCCCCTCATCCTTTTAGATTTAACCCCTTTGCCAAGTGATCTTGTGATAAGCTTAGATGGAAGCAAACAGGCTGAGGCCATGAAAAAGCTACATGGGAAGGTGAGGTTGCGGTTAGAGAAGAAAAACCAAGAAGTTGTGAGGCGAGCCAACAAAGGAAGAAGAAATTTCATTCTTAAACTGGGAGATTGGGTGTGGGTGCACCTAAGGAAGGATAAATTTTTGTCTCAAAGGAATGCTAAGTTGATGCCACGGGGTGATGAACCATTCCAAGTATTAGAAAGGATCAATTACAATGCCTAAAAGATTGATCTACCCCCGGAATATCAAGTGCACAACACTTTCAACGTGTGTGATCTCTCTTGGGTGGAAATGGTGGAGGATGGCAATGATCCGAATTTGAGGACAAATTCCCTTCAATATGGAGAGGATGATACGGGAATTCCTAGCTCAAGACCTTTCACACGAAGCCAAGCACGTGAGTTGCAATGACTCCAAGCCTTGTTCACATTCTTGGCCATGTGTGAGGCCTTTGTGAGCCCATCTAAGGGCCTATATTTAATAAAATGTAAAGAGGCCTACCAAGACATCCCAAACCCACCCACTTAATTGCCAAGGGTAATTTGGTCTTTGTCCCTCCTTCTAAGTGACTATATAAGCCATGTAATAGGGCTAGTCTTGCTTTAGTTCATTCCTATTATCCAAGAAATAAAGACTTGTAAATTTTTCACTTCTCTTTCTCATCATTTGGAGAGGCCAAAACCAAATTCTCACTAGTAGAGTGATACTACTGTTGTATCTTGGCTAGAAACTAGATTCTTGAGGTTCTTTGAGTTCCTCTTGGTCCAAGTAAGAACTTGGTATTGATATTTATTAGTCTTAGGGTCTTTTCTGTTGTTTGGGTTCTTAGATTAATGAATGTTGTGTGTCAAGTTTCTATTTCTTTCTTTGTAAATCTTGTTAACATTGTGTTGTTGAATATAAAAGTCTAGTGAAGCCGTGTGGGCTCTTTCGATTCACTAGCAATATTGTCTTTGTTGTTCTTGTTGTTAAACTCACTTTTCTAGTTCAAACAAGTGTTGCAGGCCTAGTGAAGCCGTGTGTGGCCATTTTCGATTCACTAGCACTTTGTTGTTCATCTTGTTGTTCTTGTGTTGGTTGGAATCTCTTGATACACACTTATCATTGTATCATTTGGTACCAAAGCTCAAGGCTAGGTTTTCTTTTTACAAAAACAATCATGGAAAGATCTTACCAAAAAGTGTGTTCTTGAACATTTTGGTAAAAAAAATTGGTTGTAAATCTACAAAAGTTTTACTTGTTTAGTTGTTTCTTGTGTTGGTTTCTTTCTCATCAACACAAAGGGTGTCTAAATCTAAAGTTGAGCTTAATGAAAAAGAGAATTGTATTGTGAAAAAAAAAACCTTGGAAGTGATCATTGTGGTGTATTGTTGTTGTGTTCTTGAAGGTGTTGATGTTGTGTTCATCCTAAACTTCTCCTCATCTTATTTCTTAACTTCTATAAAGATAAATAGATCCAAAAAGGTTGTAAGACAAAATTGAAAATTGTTTGTGAGAAAAATTATCAACATCACCTTTTCAAGACTTTACAACAACTTTTCCTTAAAACAAAGAACCTTGTTTTGTGGGACTAGTGAGGTCAAACATCAGCTTTTGAGTTTGAAAAAAAAAAGAAAAAAAAAGAGGGTTTGAAAAATGTTACAACACTTTATGTTTTCCATCCCAATAATAAGTCATCCATTACAAAAGATCTAAGGGGACTAAGACTTCAAGTTGATGATCTATTTATGTGGACCCGCAGCCAGTGACATGCTGCCACGTCACCCTAGTTACTGTTCACGTGATAATTAAGCTCAAATTTGGATGTTCTATTTTCTAATTATTGATTCCTAGTTTTCTCTAATTGACTTGAGAACTAATTAACAAACTAGTACTTTCTTACTAGCTTGTCAATTAGTCACTTGAAGCCTTGTGTTCGTGTCAATGTTTATTTGTGTGCTTTTGTCATTTGAATACGTTGTAACTCTTGGCTCTAGTCCGATGAGAATTCTTTGAGTTTCAAACACGAATCCATTTCGGGAAAGAGCATACTCATACCTTACGGATTCATGGGTTCCTAGCCAATCTACAACTCTTGTGGAACTAGAATGTGAGTGAACCAAGAGAGTGTGAGTGAGGAGAGGGATTTTAAACTAACTTGTTTGTTGCTTGTGTAGGTGATACCTTGATAATGGAGGGAACCACGTCTCAAATCGTGGATTCTAATAAAATGGAGAATATGAGGGTCACTTTTGAGGCTATGACCCGAGCTCTTGAAAGGTTGAGTACGGAAGTGGGAGCCATAAGGGGAGAAGTGACAACTATTAGTGAGAGGTTAGAACAAGTGAAGAGTTAAAGGAACTCTCGTCCTTCTACTCCTCGACATGTTTCATCAAGTGGACATGATAGAAATTCCTCCACCATCGTTAACCCTGAAACATGGCCACAATTGCCAAATCCTTCACTAGCTTCACTAAATGCCGCAAGCCAAACCACTTATAACCCTCTAAACTGAGACTCCAATAGACCAACCCATTCCTAAATGGCTCAAGTTCCACAAGTGGTACTCGGACATCAAATGCCTCCATAAAATCCGAACCCCCCTTCCAAGCTCCACTAAACCAAAGACCACCACCTCCACAAAATCCAATTCCTCCGAATCAAGTTCCAAATGTCCAAAATTGTCTCGTCCACCTTGAGGAATATGGTAGCAAGGATTATGAAGGGTATGGAGCCTTTTACGATGCCTACATAAGGGAGGAAGAGATGAGAGGAGGTCATGTGGATCCAAGGAGATACCGAGGGTATAGAGAAAGGGGAAACTGACTCCTAGATAGAGATGTAGGCATTAATACCATCAAATTAAGCCTACCTATCTTTAAGGGTAAAAGTGACCCCGAGGTGTATCTTGCTTGGGATTCGACGTGTGATAAAGTGTTTCAAGTGAATGATATCTTGGAGGAGAAGAAGAGTTGTTATGCCATAGCTCATTTTGAAGTCTATGCTAACACTTTGTGGGAATACGTCAAGCGGTTCAGCAATGAGTTGGTAGAGGGACAACCACCACCATGGTTTTGATTGAGGTACCTAATGAGGCAATGGTATCTTCCCGAAAGTTATCGTCATGAGTTATTTCTAAGTTGTACAATTTGCGATAAGGGAATCGAAGTGTTATGGCATACTATGACGAGTTTCAACAACTCATGTTGAAGCTTGATCATCGGGGAGAACAAATTGGCCATGACATCATTTGGTTCAAGTGTGGTTTGAACAAAGAGATTTCCACTCATTTAATGCTTCACAAGTTTGATACCGTTGAAAGGATTTTGCAAGCGGCTCTTAAGCTTGAAAGGGAGCTTAAAGAGAGGTCGTCGTTCAAGGCAAAGGGACCATCAACCTCGGGTTGGCCGAGGAGAAAATATATGGTTCAACCATCTTCGAGTTGGCCCAAAAACAAGGACTAAACCGCCACTACACGGCTGTCTGAGCCAAAAATAGTTCATAAATTTCTTCCCTAAAAAGAAGCTCACAAGTATTCTAATCCTAAAGGGTTCCAATGTTTCAAGTTCCAAGGTTGGGGACATAAAGCCAATGAATGTCCAAAACGGCGCAATGTGATCCTAAGAGAAGGGAGATTGTATTACATTAGTGAGAAAGTGAGTCTTGAAAAAGAAGAGAATGAGGCCGAGCCTCAAGATGGAGAGAAAACCAAAAATGAGCCATATGGTGATGATGATTGTGAGGATACTTATCTGTAAGAAGGGGAGTGCATGGTTCGTAGTGAGGCGTTCCATGATTAGTAAGGCGATAGATGACCCTAGCCAATGGGAGAATTTATTCCATACTAAATGTCTTGTGAAGGGAAGTGTGTGTACTATGGTGATAGATAGTGGAAGTTGGGCGAATGTGGTTAGTGTTGCAATGGTGAACTTCTTGAAATTGTCGACTACACCTCACACTAGTCCTTACAAGTTGCAATGGTTGAATGAATGCGGCGAGTTAAAGGTCACAAGGCAATGTGTGATACATTTTAAGGTAGCCAACTACCATGACGAGGTGCTTTATGATGTGATTCCAATGCAAGCTTGTCACTTGTTGTTAGGAAGGCCTTGGCAATACGATAGGTCGACTAAACATGATGGAAGGTCCAATCGGTATACACTTGAGAAGGATGGCCGAAAGGTCGCTCTTCATCCATTATTACCTTCCCAAGTAAATAAATTATACCAAAATATACGGGAATTGAGGAAAAAAGGAAATAAGGCCGAGAGTGAGGGAAAAGAGAGGAACTCGAGAGTGAGGGAGTAGGGGAAATCGAGGGGCTCCTAATTTATATGGGAAAAGAAAGTGTGGTGATGATGGATAGGAGGAAAGAATTATTTGTGGATAATGACAAGGACACTCCGATGCTCCTCTTGGCTCATTATTTTATCACTAACGTCACTAATATTTCCATTTCTCCTCCTATTTCTCTTGTTTTGCAGGATTACAAGGATGTCTTCCCAAAGGAATTACCGCAAGGATTGCCCCCACTTCGAGGAATTGAGCACCAAATAGATTTTGTGCCGGGTTTACAATTGCCCAACAAACTGGCTTATAGGAGCAACCCAATGGATACCAAGGAATTGCAACGCCAAGTTGAGAAACTCCTCAACAAAGGATATATCAAGGAAAGTATGAGACCTTGTGCCGTTCCGGTGCTACTGGTTCCCCAAAAAATAGGACTTGGCATAAGTGCGTAGATTGCCAATCCATCAACAAGATAATGGTAAAATATCGTCACTCTATTCCTAGGTTAGATGATATGCTTGATGAATTAAGTGGTTCATGTTTGTTTTCTAAAATTGATTTGAGGAGTGGCTATCACCAATTCGTATGCAATTGGGTGATGAATGGAAAACCGCCTTCAAGACCAAATTCGGTCTCTATGAATGGATGGTTATGCCATTCGGCCTAACAAACGCTCCAAGTATTTTCATGAGGTTAATGAATCATGTGATGAAGCCATTTATTGGAAAGTTTGTTGTTGTTTATTTTGATGATGTATTGGTGTATAGTAAGTCCTTATATGAGCATGTAAAGCATTTACAATATATGTTTGATGTCCTCCAAAAGGAGAAGTTATATGCTAATATAGAAAAGTGTTCTTTTGGTGTCTATGAAGTTGTATTTCTTGGGTTTGTGGTAAGCTCAAGAGGGGTCGACGTGGATGAATCTAAGATTGATGCCATTAAAAATTGGCCAACTCCAAAATCCGTAGGTGAAGTGAGAAGCTTCCATGGGTTGGCTAGCTTTTATAGATGTTTTGTCAAAGGATTTAGCACCGTTGCCTCCCCCTTGACCGAAGTGATTAAAAAGGATCAACCTTTCAAGTAGGGAGATGAACAAGATAAGGCCTTCAAGGACTTGAAAGCTATGCTCATCTCGGCCCCTTTGCTACAATTGCCGAATTTTGACAAGACTTTTGAGGTCGAATGTGATGCAAGCAAAGTTGGCATAGGCACAGTTTTAATGTAATAATTGAAGCCTATTGCCTACTTTAGCGAAAAGATCAAAGGAGCAACTCTAATCTACTCTACGTACGATTTAGAGTTGTATGCCTTGATTAGAGCCTTGGCCACTTGCAATATTATTTATGGCCTAAAGAATTCGTGATCTGAATGGATCATGAATCCTTGAAGCATCTACGGGCACAAGACAAGCTTAATCGGTGGCATGCCAAATGGATTGAATTTCTTGAAACTTTCCCTTATGTTATTCAATACAAGAAGGGTAAAGATAATGTGGTTGCCAATGCTTTGTCCCCAAAATATGTGCTTGTGTCTACTTTGTCTTCTAAGTTGATGGGGTTTGAAAGCCTCAAGTCTTTATATCCCGAGGACCCTCACTTTACTCCTATCTATAGGGAAAGTGAAGAGTTGGAAAGGAATAGGTGGGTTATGGATAAGGGTTCCCATCCCTATACCAAATTTGATGGATACTTGTTTAAAGGTAGATGATTGTGTGTTCCCTTAAGTTTGTTGAAAAAATTATTTGTGAGGGAAGCACACAATGGTGGTCTAATGGGCCATTTTGGGGTCGAGAAGACCCTCAAAATTTTCGAAAAATAATTTTATTGGCCTAGAATGCACAAGGATGTGGCCCGAATTTGTGGCCAATGTGTTGAGTGCAAAGGAGCCAAGTTATGGCTCCAACCCCATGGGTTGTACACCCCATTGTCCACCCTTTTGCATCCTTGGCTTGACATATCAATGGACTTCATGTTGGGATTGTCGAGGACTAGAAGGCGGCGTGATAGTATTTTTGTCGTGGTGGATCAGTTTTCCAAGATGAGTCACTTTATTCCTTGTTCTAAATGTGATGATGCACCTAGTGTAGCCTCTTTGTTTGTTGATAATGTTGTAAAACTTCATGGTGTTCCGAGGACCATAGTGAGTGATAGGTATTCTAAATTCCTAAGCCACTTTTGGAAGTCCATGTGGGGTAGACTCGGTACTAAGTTGTTGTTTTTGACTTCATTCTACCCACAAACCGATGGCCAAATGGAAGTAGTAAATAGGACCTTAGGGTTTATGCTCCGGTCCATGGTTAAAGGAAAAATGACTTCTTGGGAGGAGCACTTACCGTTGATTGAGTTTTCTTATAATCGTGTTATACACTTGAGCATGGGGATGACACCCTTTGAGTGTGTATACGGCATCAACCCCCTCACCCCTTTGGATTTAACCCCTTTGCCAAATGATCTTGTGATAAGCTTAGATGGAAGCAAACGGGATGAGGCCATGAAAAAGCTACATGAGAAGGTGAGGTGGCAGTTGGAGAAGAAAAACCAAGAAGTTACAAGGTGAGCCAACAAAGGAAGAAGAAAGCTCATTCTTAAATTGGGAGATTAGGTGTGGGTGCACCTAAGGAAGGATAGATTCCCATATCAAAGGAATGCTAAGTTGATGCCGCGGGGTGATGGCCCATTCCAAGTATTAGAAAGGATCAACGACAATGCCTACAAGACTGATCTACCCCTGAAATATCAAGTGCACAACACTTTGAACGTGTGTGATCTCTCTCTCGAGGAAACGGTGAAGGACGGCAATAATTCGAATTTGAGGACAAATTCCCTTCAGGATGAAGAGGATGATACGGGAATTCCTAGCTTGAGACCTTTCACATGAAGCCAAGCACGTGAGTTGCAATGACTCAAAGCCTTGTTCACGTTCTTGGCCATGTGTGAGGCCCTTGTGAGCCCATCTAAGGGCCTATATTTAATAAAATGTAAAGAGGCCCACCAAGACAACCCAAACCCACCTACTTAAATTCCAGGGGTAATTTAGTCTTTGTCCCTCCTTTCTTAGTGACTATATAAGCAATGTAATAGGGCTAGTCTTGCTTTAGTTCATTCCTATTATCCAAGAAACAAAGACTTGTAAATTTTTCACTTCTCGTTCTCATCATTTGGAGAGACCAAAACCAAATTCTCACTAGTAGAGTGATACTACTGTTGTATCTTGGCTAGAAACTAGGTTCTTGAGGTTCTTTGAGTTCCTCTTGGTCCAAGTAAGAACTTGGTATTGATATGTATTAGTCTTAGGGTCTTTTCTGTTGTTTGTGTTCTTAGATAAATGAATATTGTGTGTCAAGTTTCTATCTCTTTCTTTGTAAATCTTGTTAATTTGTGTTGTTGAATATAAAAGTCTAGTAAAGCCGTGTGGGCTCTTTCGATTCGCTAGCAATATTGTCTTTGTTGTTCTTGTTGTTAAACTCACTTTTCTAGTTCAAACAAGTGTTGCAAGCCTAGTTAAGCCGTGTGTGGCCATTTTTGATTCACTAGCACTTTGTTGTTCATCTTGTTGTTCTTGAATTGGTTGGAATCTGTTGATACACACTTAGCATTGTATCATTTGGTATCAAAGCTCAAGGCTAGGTTTTGTTCTTACAAAAACAATCTTGCAAAGCTCTTACCAAATAGTGTGTTCTTGAACATTTTGGTAAAAAAAATTGGTTGTAGATCTACAAAAGTTTTACTTGTTTAGTTGTTTCTTGTGTTGGTTTCTTTCTCATCAACACAAAGGGTGTCTAAATCTAAAGTTGATCTTAATGAAAAAGAGAATTGTGTTGTGAAAAAAAAAAACCTTGGAAGTGACCATTGTGATGTATTGTTGTTGTGTTTTTGAAGGTGTTGATGTTGTGTTCATCCTAAACTTCTCCTCATCTTATGTCTTAACTTCTATAAAGATAAATAGATCCAAAAAAGTTGTAATACAAAATTGAAAATTATTTGTGAGAAGACTTGTCAACATCACCTTTTCAAGACTTGACAACCACTTTTCCTTAAAACAAGGAACCTTGTCTTGTGGGACTAGTGAGGTCAAACATCACCTTTTGAGTTTGAAAAAAAGAAAAAAAAAGGGGGTTTGAAAAATGTTACAACACTATGTTTTTCATCCCAATAACAAGTCATCCATTACAAAAGATCTAAGGGTTCTAAGACTTCAAGTTGATGAACTATTTATGTGGACCCACGGCCATTGACATGATGCCATGTCACCCTAGTTACTGTTCAAGTTATAATTAAGCTCAAATTTGGATTTTCTAGTTTCTAATTATTGATTCCTAGTTTCCTCTAATTGACTTGAGAATTAATTAACAAACAAGTACATTCCTACTAGCTTGTCAATTAGTCACTTGAAGCCTTGTGTTCGTGTCAACGTTTGTTTGTGTGCTTTTGTCGTTTGAATACGCTGTAACTCTTGGATTTATTCCAACGATAATTCTTTGAGTTTCAAACAAGAATCCATTCTGGGCAAGAGCATACTCATACCTTACGGATTCACGGGTTCCTAGCTAATCTACAACTCTTGTGGAACTAGAGTGTGAGTAAACCAAGAGAGTGTGAGTGAGGAGAGGGATTTAAAACTAACTTGTTTGTTGCTTGTGTAGGTGATACCTTGATAATGGAGTAAACCACGTCTCAAACTATGGATTCTAATGAAATGGATAATATGAGGGTCACTCTTGAGGCTATGACCCGAGCTCTTGAAAGGTTGAGTACGGAAGTGGGAGCCATAAGGGGAGAAGTGACAACTATTAGTGGGAGGTTAGAATAAGTGGAGAGTCAAAGGAACTCTCGTCCTTCTACTCCTCGACATGTTTCATCAAGTGGAAATGATAGAAATTCCTCTGCCACAGTTATTCCCAAAACATGGCAACAATTGCCAAATCCTTCACTAGCTCCACTAAATGCCGCAAGACAAATCACTTATAACCCTCTAAACTGAGACTCCAATAGACCAACCCATTTCTAATTGTCTCAAGTTCCGCAAGAGGTACTCGGACGTTAAATGCCTTCACAAAATCCAAACCCCCCTTCTAAGCTCCACTAAACCAAAGACCACCACCTCCACAGAATCCAATTCCTCCGAATAAAGTTCCAAATGTCTAAAATTGTCCCGTCCACCTTGAGGAATATGGTAGAGTGGATTATGAAGGGTATGGAGCCTTTTATGATGCCTACATAAGGGAGGAAGAGATGAGAAAAGGTTGTGTGGATCCAAGGAGATACCTAGGGTATAGAGAAAGGGGAAACCGACTCCTAGAGAGAGACGTAGACATCAATACCATCAAATCAAGCCTACCTATCTTTAAGGGTGAAAGCGACCCCAAGGTGTATCTTGCTTGGGAGTCGCCGTGTGATAAAGTATTTCAAGTGAGTGATATCTCGGAGGAGAAGAAGAGTTGTTATGCCATAGCTCATTTTGAAGGCTATGCTAACACTTGGTGGGAATACGTCAAGCGGTTTGGCAACGAGTTGGTAGAGGGACAACCACCACCATGGTTTCGGTTGAGGTACCTAATGAGGCAACGGTATCTTCTCGAAAGTTATCGTCATGAGTTTCTTGCTAGGTTGTACAATTTACGACAAGGGAATCGAAGTATTATGGCATACTATGTCGAGTTTCAACAACTCATATTGAAGTTTGATCATCGGGGAGAACAAATTGGCTATGACATCATTCGGTTCAAGTATGGGTTGAACAAAGAGATCTCCACTCATTTGATTTTTCGTAAGTTTTATACCATTGAAGGGATTTTCCAAGCGGCTATTGAGATTGAAAGAGAGCTTAAAGAGAGGTCGTCGTTAAAGGCAAAGGGACCATCAACCTCGGGTTGGCTGAGGAGCAAAGATATGGTTCAACCATCTTCGGGTTGTCCCAAAAACAAGGACCAACCCTCCACTACAAGGCTGTCCGAGCCTAAAACAGTCCATAAATTTCCTCCCCGGCAATAAGTTTACAAGTATCCTAATCCTAAAGGGTTCTAATGTTTCAAGTGCCAAGGTTGGGGACATAAAGCCAATGAATGTCCAAACCAGCGCAATGTGATCCTAAGGGAAGGAAGATATTATTACCTTGGTGAGGAAGTGGGTCTTGAAAAAGAAGAGAATGAGGCTGAGCCTCAAGATGGAGAGAAACCCAAAAATGAGCCATATGATGATGATGATTATGAGGATGCTTATCCATAATAAGGGGAGTGCGTGGTTACAAACTTTATAGTGAGGCGTGCCATGATTAGTAAGGAGATAGATGACCCTAGCCAACGGGAAAATTTATTCTATACTAAATGTCTTGTGAAGGGAAGTATGTGTACTATGGTGATAGATAGTGGAAGTTGTGCGAATGTGCTTAGTGTTGCAATGGTGAACTTCTTGAAATTGCTAACTACACCTCACACTAGTCGTTACAAGTTGCAATGGTTGAATGAATGCGGTGAGTTAAAGGTCACAAGGCAATGTGTGATACATTTTAAGGTAGCCAACTACTATGACGAGGTACTTTGTGATGTGATACCAATGCAAGCTTGTCACTTGTTGTTAGGAAGGACTTGGCAATATGATAGGTCGACCAAATATAATGGAAGGTCCAATCGGTATACACTTGAGAAGGATGGCCAAAAGGTCGCTCTTCATCTATTATTGCCTTCCCAAGTGAATGAATTATACCAAAAGATGGGTTTTCTTCATTTTGGACCTTATTTTTAACTCGATTTGACTTGAATTTTCAAGTGTAGATTCCTAAAAGTATGGGGAACATGTCTTTGAAGTGAATTTGCAATTTTCCCTTCTTTCTCAAAAGCTCATTTTGGGGGTCCATTTTTGCCTTAATCCAAAAGTAGGCAATATGAGTATTGTTGGCCTTATTTTTATGCATAGATTATCTATTTCTTGGTTTTAATTGATTTTGAGATTGTTCATGAGAATTAAGGTCATGGTGTTAAGTGTTGCAGAGTAGTTTCAGCATTGAGGTAGGTTATGGCTTAACTCTTTTAGACTGGGCTGAGTAATAAATGTTGGTTCAAAATGCATGTTAAGGGGATGGGAACTAATCATAAATTTTTCTATCTTAATGTGTTGAGTTCATGTGAGGGACTATATGTGATATAATCATTGGTTTTGAGATACTATGTGATATGTGTGACCATATGGGGACCTGTGTGATTCTTGGTAGCCTGAAATACATGTGAATAATTGTATTGTGTTCTTGAAATGCCTATTGTGGGACCTTTGGTGTATTATGTTATATTCATACTTTATTGGCAGATGAATCATGTAGAAATTTCATGAATGGTAGAAGTAACGAGAGGATATTGGATCACGTTATGGAAATACATCACTGTGGATGCTTTTGGAAATATATCATTATAGTTGGTTATGGAAATACTCATTGTGATTTGTTGTGAACATTACATCTTCATTTCATACTCATTTATGAAACATTGGTACCATCGTAGTTACGTCTGAGAAATAGTGGAAACACCTTTTAAAAATCCTTCTATCACGACCCAAACCAGGGCTCGGCCATGACAAGTATCTCTAATCTGCTAAGGTCTGGAGACCACACCCTTTGCCTAGACAAACAGAACATAATAAAACTAGCCGCGGATGAGTTTCTAAACATGTAACAAGATAGATCAGATTTTCAAACATACATCAAGATAGTTAGGCACCTAGCTTAGAAAAGAATCTAAGAATTTCAACAACCATCTGTGACACCCCGTATTTTTATGCTAGAATTCAAACCATCGTTCCTATGTGTATAAAAATTAATCTCATGATTTGTATTTTAATACATGTGTCATGATCATTATCCTAGTACAGAAAGTTCTCTTGAAGTGAAAGATGTTCATAGAATTTACTTAGAACAAAGTTGAGCTAAGAACCTTAGATTCGTCCAAAGTTTGGTGTTAGATTCTACAAGGGTCAAATTTGAAAGTGTATAACTTTTAATGTATGTAGAATTTTCCAGCTAACTACCCACCAAATTGTAGATAATTGAATTAGTTTTCCAACGATACCAATTTCACCTAAATCCAATAACCGAGTAAAAAGTTATAACATTTTTTGTGTGAGGCAGTAATTTACTGCGATTACACCACTCGACGGTGCCTATAGCAGTGGAACCAATACCGCTCAGCTATAAGCCTCAAAGTCGGGATTGTCCAAAATCGTAGGTCATCGTGATTACACCGCTCGGTGGTGCCTATAGCGGTGGAACCAATAGCGCTCAGCGGTAAGCCTCAAAATCAGGATTCTGCTGAAACTTTTAATTCTTAGGGGTAGTCTTGTCTTTTCCCTACAACCCCAGGTCATAAAAACAACTTATTAGACGTTATTCTAAGTAAAATATACTCATTATTCATCAAATTTCTCTCTAATAAACCTTAAAACTCTAACTTTAACTCCAAGAATCCAAAGTTTCACCATTCTTTTTCAAGATAATCAAGAATTCAAGTTTTCGGGTTCAAGACCTTCAAGAAGAAGCTTTAAGAACATCATTAGGGATTCAAAGTTCAAGATTCTATATTCAATTAATCAAATAAGGTATGTGGGGTTATGAATAAGGATACTTCTTTCATCCTTGTTCCCAAATTAGCTTTTAAAGTTGAATTTACATGTATTTTAGTCTAGGGTTCATACACAACGATCATTATTTGAAGTTTATGAAGTTACAAGTGATTTAAGTGTTGTATTGCATATCTACTTTCATATGTTTATGCGTGAGACTTGATTTCACATATTGAGAATTGAATTTCATTATCTTAACTAGAATTGTTAAAGTATTTCAAGATTATTATTGGCGAGCATGAAGTTTGTTGTGATTTGACATGATTTTCAAGCATGGGTTATGAGCCCTAACTTTAAGCCTTGATATTTCAAGAAAAATGATGTTTAAGGATTCTTTGATAAACATGTATTCATATTTTAAGGAAGATTTGTTCTTTTGATCCTCAGCTTAGATATGGAATCCACATTACAATTTTTATTCCAGTTTGCAGTAAATAGATGCATAAGTAGTTTTCATTATAAACCTTTATGCTAGTTTTAAGGTGTATTTTCTACCGAATGAGAATACAACTTAAAGAGAGTAAAATTTAGCACCGAGTTGGGTATGATTCCAAGGTCTCATACCCAAAACTATGAGCCAACGTAGGTATAAATTTAGATTATTCCCATTTATATGGATACAAATACAGATTGTGATCACTCAGTTCAGGTTATACTCCTTATCAAGAGTATGACACCTCTCCCCAACATGAGTTTTACCTTTAGGGGAACTATACGTTGGACTCCATGATAGCTCGTATGTATTATGTCGGTTAGAAGAACCTCCCAAAGTCCCTAATTCCTAACAGAAAAGAATAGCAGAAAACAAAAACAGAAAATCTTTTAGAAAATCAAGTGTAAAAGCTCATGATTTTATTCAGATATTATTTTTAATAATTCATTATCCATGATATTTCATCTTTTAGTTTACAGATACAAAGGTGAGTCCTTTTATACTTAGCCTGCATGATTTGAAAACATACTTAACTTTAGTTCTACTTATTCCACTAGAAGAAAGAGTATAAGTACAACTTTTAGAACTAAGTGTTATGACTCACAAGATTTATACAATATGCTTTATCATCCATGATTTATGATTTTTAGCTTTCAGTTATTCAAGTCAATGTGAGTTGTTTATACTTAGCATGCATTTTTTACAAGCTATATGAACAATTGAGTTACTATTTTACTTATGCATTCACCCTCGCATACTTAGTACATTCCAAAATTACTAATATACATATACGTATATGTGCTACATTATTTAACAATGTAGGTATCAGTTCAATAGTAGTCCATAAATTAAGATCAGACAGATGCAGATTCCATCCAGTAGATGATGAGTCCTCCTACTTTGGGGACTTCAGTTAGATGTTATTTATGTGCTTTATTTTCTTACTCATGTGTATTGATTAGTGGTAGTTGGAGTCATATACCAGCTACCTATAGTCAGTATAGTAGAAGCTTCATAGACTGTTAGTAGAACTAATGTATTCGATTCCAGTTTTGTTTTGTATAACAAGAATTGTAATCATTTTTTATATAGATTTTTATTGATCAGATTAAAAAAAGATTGATCTTTCACTTATTTCATTCAAATTTATGTTTCTTATTTAGTTGCTCATGATTTATGTGGTCCTAAGCACCGTGTGACAACTAGAGGGTAGTCTTGTGTCGTTACACACTTGGTATTAGAGCACAGAGTTTAAGTTTCCTAGGGTGTCTATGAAGCCATGTCTAGTAGAGTCTTGCATAACGGTATAAATATGTCTGTACTTTTCTTCGAGAGGCTACAAGGCATTTAAGAAATGTTTCCCTTCTTCTTGCTCTAGGTCGTGCTGTAAAGTTATTCACTCAAAAACATTTTTTGATTCGTGTGTTACTCTATAATTCTCTATCTATGTTATATTTTTGAGATAACATGATTAGCAAGTTCCAATTCCTCTCAAGATGATGCTCTCAGATTTACTATCTGTACTTTAGAAGTTGGACAAGGGGCTTGAGAGGAGCTCGCTAGTGTGTTATAAGTTTCTTAAATTAATATTTAAGTTCTCATTCTTATGATTTATCCAGTTAAGATAGAGTAAGATATATATTTAGATTCTTCATTAATCCTTCTATATAGATAGCGCTCATGAGAGGAGATAGTGTGAACCTAAAGTGTTATCATTCATAAATAGTAGAACCTTTCTATAGTTGGAAGTATGGGTATAGAAGTGTAGTACCAAGAAAAGTGAGATTGACGATTGATAAAAAATAAAGAGATAATCTTATGCATACTATCAAGTTTGTGTTGAGGTGATATGTTCTTGTGTGTTAGCTAGTGGAAGGTAGAGAAGGAGTTATTAGTTAAGGTGAATTATTATTTGCTTAAAGTATTGATGGTATTTATGGTGTTAGAAAGGTATAAGATATTGATAGAGTATTTGGTGGTTGAGTATTTTTAATTTAGGCTTTCTCTGAGGTTGCAAAAAAAAGGGAGTTTAGTTGAAACTTATAGAGCTATGAAAGTAATTTAGGTGTATAGATGGGTATATAGTCATAATGTGTAGAAGGAGAATGTGCTAATGTATTTTAATAAGATATATTATATGATTATGCCCGATTATTGTTGGTAAGAAGTTTCAGTGGACTAATGTTTCTTGATGCTTTATTTTATAGCTTCCAAGTGAGAATAGTATGTGAGATTGGATTGTTAATCATGCCTAGCACTAGACACTAATTTTTAATAGTAGATGATCATCATGGTGAAAATAGTGATTTCTTGGTTAGTGTGGCTAGTTGTATGGAAGTGATCTATTAAGCTTGAACAGTGTATGCATGAATTTAAGTTTATTCATCATAATTTAGTATGATGTTGTAAGTATAATGTAGAGGGGTGCCCAAGGTGATATGTGGTTGTATTATTTTTGAAGGTTATTAAGTGTTGTGTGTTGTTAATAGTACCCTTGAGTGGTTAAGCTGAAAAAGGCTATCTATATATTGTAGGGTGTTCATAATAGCTAAGTTGAGGAGTTATGGATAGTTGGTGGTGAGTCTTTTAAGTAAGAATTCAATTATTATGGTTTAAGGAAAGTATAAGTTTAGAGGTATGATATTAGTTGACTATGAAGGAAAAGAAATGGTTTATGTGTTTTAGTAAGGCAGGTATATTTGTCGAGTTAATAGAGTGTAAGTTTACGATGATGACTATTGAAGCTAAAGGGAGTTAAGGGTGGTATGTACTAAGAGGGTGTCCAAGAATGAAGTCAGTAAGTTTAAAATATAGTTTATCCTTGTGAGTTTAACATGTATGTGTAGACCGTTAGATTAAAGAAATTATGTCTCAATATTGAAGATATGGAATAGACCCATAAGCTTAGAATGTCAACTTTGATCTAAGGGGGGGATGGCAAAGTGAAGAACCAAATCAAGTTTTGAGAATTAGATTGAGATATATGTTAATAAAAGTTGTGATGATATTGTGGCCCATTCTTACTCTAGAGTATTCCTTGGATTTTAGTCATTATCACACCAAATTCATATCTTGCATGAGAGATCCATGCCAAAGGCCAATGCTTATACACTTTATGCATATTCAAGTTCATTCTCAACTTCTAGTAAGTAAGTAACAGCTTCACTCTGTGATTTGAGTCATCCCTCAGAAATCTATGAACTCCAGTCTTATGTTGAATAGCTATGATAAGTATGAACTCGTGTTTCAGAGTATGATCGGTTCTCAGAAACTCATGATACTAGTAAAATTTAGATTTATATCATGTACATTCCTAGTTTAGATCTCCTTAATGAATCCATACCTTTGACGTTTTATTCCTCAGGCCTCAGTTCCATGACCCCATAAGCTCCAATCATTCATCCACATAGTGGAATCCACGACCTCCTAAGTTCAATTATTCATTAGCTTGGGGGAATCCATGACCCCCAAGGTTTAATTTAAAACCATTATGTTTCATTAACCTTCTATATCATGCAATAGTTCAAAAAATTATTACAATACATATATACTCATGTTTCGAAGCCAATATCATCAGGTTGGGTTGATATTATTACCAATTCCAAAATTCATTTATTTGAGGGAAAGCTACAATCCCCATTTTGATTACTATACCCATGCACCCAATCACTTTCAAAACTATTAATTTTAAAACATGAATACCTCACAAAATTCTTGGAAAAACAATTCCATCAATAAAATTCAAAGATCTTCAACCCAACTTCCAAAAGCATCAATTAATCATATGAATAACAAATTTAAACACAAGCTTTTAACAAAACAAGTTTTAGGGAAGATATGTATGTCTGAAACATCAAGAGCTATAGAGAAAAAACCAATCTTAGAGCCTTAGATTACCAACCTTGAGAAACCCTAGTTGTACTTAACTTGGGGATTTGAGAGAGTAGAGAGAGTGTATTTGATTTATTTTTGGGTGATCGTGGGACTACAAAGTATTTTAAGTCGTGAGTCATAATTGAAAAAAAAGGGAAATGACCAAGGTGCCCCCAATTAAAACACAGGAAAAACTGCCACCAATGGCTATGAGTCATGTCACGACTCATGACATTTGGTTATGAGTCAACACCATGACTCATAGCTTGAGCAGAGACGTAGGGCCTCCTTACTATTAACCTTACGATATGACTCATATTGGACTTTATGACTTGTGGGGTCCTAGTCATAATCACAATAGTGACTTGGGCACCTATACTGGTTTGGACACGAGTCACACACTATGACTCATGACTACTCCGTATGACCCATTAGGTTTGAGTCGTGATTGAAATAGAAACTTGAACAACCTCACTGGTCACCCTACGATTTGGGTCCTATGACACACAAGGAGATCTTATGGCTCATTGGGTGATTCGTAGCCTGGGTAGTGAGCTTAAAACTCAAATTTTTTAGAGGCAAAAAGTTAGGGTGTTACACCTCTCTAAGGGATGTTCCAGGAAGGAGGTATTGAGATATTTTATAAACCCACCTGAGTGATGTACCGGTGAGAAGATATAGATATATGGATTATATATGGATTGACTAACCCCTCATGGGTCCCACATTGAAAGGCTTGCCTCTGTGGGTATATATGGAGGTTGTACAATCTCATTCATCATCATTATCAGTCTTATTATGTTTACTTCATTACGGTTGTGATGTGATTATACTTCTGCTTTGGCTTATTCCCTATCTAATTATCCTATCTTCTTATACTTTTACTCAATGATATCATATGTATATTTTCCTTTCTTGTCCTATTTTTATGTGGTATATTTTTCACTTGTGGTCTTTTTTGTGTTTGTTGTAATATACGTGATGTATTAAAATATTAGTACAAGCGGTGTGGGCTATTATTGTGGGACGTTTTTTGATTGCAGGTGACATGCCCTTAATGTGTATTTTGTATGTCTTATTTTCTACTTTGTTTGGCCGGCCTAGGATACCTACTGAGTTAAAATAGATCGCGCTCACTTTTACTGTACCCTTCTGGTGCAGATTTAGATTTGAGTGTGCCCCACGTTGCTTGATTCAGGCGATATTTAGTGCTTTCAAGGTAGCAGTTGACTTTTAAGCATTCGGATGTATTCTACAACCTCTCTTATAGACTATGTATTTATTTTCATTTTAGAGGCAAAGTTTCTCTTGTATTTGGACATCTTATGTATTTCATTTAGATTCGAGTTATACTAGATATGTTCTTATACTATTGACATTAGATTTAGGGAGTCATGGCGGCATTGTTACTTATATTCTTTTTGTATTTTTTATACTTTTATGGTTTAGCTTCGTTCTAGAAGCCTTACCTTGGGCGTATATCTATCTTTTCCCCATGTATATTAGATTGGGTGGTAGACTTACTTGTAAACGTTCGCAGCGATAAGTTCCATCATGGTGCTTGGTTTTTAGATCATAAAAAATTAGTATTAGAGAATCCAGGTTTATTTGTCTCAATGATGTAAGAATGAGATGTCTAATAGAGTCTCATGGATTGGTGTATAGACGTTCATATCTATCTTCATGAGGCTATATGATGTATTTAGGAAACTTTTCTTATTTTATTCTTTATTGTGTGAATTCTTGCATACTTTGTATTTTGAGTTGTGTTTTACTCTTTCTACGTAGATGTTGTTAACTAGGTCTTGCAAGGTAAGAGATGTAGAGCCTTCTCTGAGAGGCGAGCCTCAAGTTGTGGACGGACTCGAAGGAGCAAACCGACCCATAGATCAGCCTCATATAGGAGTAGTGCTAGGGGAACCTCCCTTGAGCTTTCGGTTGAGCATGTTGGGGGTGTAGGTTCAGTTCTAGTTCCACAAAGTTCATCTGCCCTAGTAATAGAGGGATTCTTAGTGCATTTCCTGACCCACTTAGAGAGTTCTTCTATGGTTATGCTAGGTGTTACTCTAATTCTGAGTATGGATCCTCCCGTTGAACCTTCTTCTATTTTGGGCACTTTCCAGACTCGATTGCTATTCCTCCATCAACGTTGACATCTGAGTATGGTGTTCTGAGTTTGAGAGTCCACCCTTTATCTATGTTATCTCCTCATATAGGATCTCAGCCTACTAGATTTACTATGCCTTCTCTTATTACTAGTATTGTTATGTATTCTGAGGATCAAAAGAGGCTAAATGGATTTACTCATTTGGGTCCTTCTAGATTCAGTGGTGCTGTGGATGAGGATACTTATGAGTTCTTGATTGATTGCTGTGAGGAGTTGGATAACTTGGGTTCTCTTGAGTCGCATAGAGTGGCTTACACTACATATTAGTTGAGAGATATTGCTAGAGATTGATGGAGGTTGCTTGTTGATTGTGGACCTCATGATTCTCTAAGATAATATGGGATCAGTTTGCCGATGCCTTTTTAGAGAGATTTGTGCCTTATATTTAAGAGATCAGATCATGATGATTTTGGTTGCCTAGAGCAGGGCTTCATGACTGTAGCTGAGTATGAATCACGCTTTTATGCCTTGTCCAGATATTCCTATGCAAGTATTTCCATAGAGTCTGAGAAGATTTAAAAGTTCATGAAGTGTTTAGATGTCTCTCTTCTATTAGTTACGACTTAGATGGTTATGTTTGGAGCGTCCTTCAGAGTATAGTGGATCATACAAAGATAACCGAGGGTATTCTTCGAGTATCTTAAGGTGGCGTCAAGATGGTGTGACATTTTGGTGAGTTAAGAGGTCAGTCTTTTTATGGTAAAGACTTTAGAGGTTTTTGTGGATATTCGGGTAGGCCAGTGCAGGCGGCCATACAGAGTTCAGGTGGTGGATCTTCCAATTTAGCAGTTTAGGGTAACCATTCAGGACTAGTATTTTCTCCTATTATGGTGGGCCATGCATCTTATTTTGTGTGTCATAAGGTTAGCCGTTTGGCCAAGAACTATTCCTATTGTATGATTAAAGTTATTCTTATTTCAACTGTGAGAAGTAGGGGTACTACCAGGGATGCAAGAGGTAGAGGTAGTGGACCATGCGGTGGTGGTCATGGGGCTACTCAGCCAGTTAATGGTTGTGGTCAGTGTTATGTTATACCATCCAGACCCGAGGTAGAGGCTTCGTATGCTGTGAACATAGGTATCATCCCTATTTGTTTTAGACTTGTATCGGTGTTATTTGATCTTGGATTGACTTTCTCCTATGTGTACAATCTAACTGAGCCTTTTGCATCTGTGTTATTTGATCTTAGATCTTAGATATGGTTGATTTTGATATTATCTTGGATATGGATTGGTTGGTTCCTTATTATGCTATCTTAGGTTGTTTGGCTATGACCGTGACTTTAGCTTTACTCGATGTGCCAAGTATAGCTTAGAAGAATGCACTTTACTCAGGTCCTAAAAGGATTATATCTTATGTTCAGCCTCATAGATTGGTTGAGAAGGGATGTTTATCTTATTTGGCTCGTATTCATGACACTGGTCTTTTTCACCTCCTTTCTTGGATTCTGCTCGTGTTGTCCATGAGTTTATGGATTTGTTCCCTACGAATTTGCCTGGTATGCCTCCTAATCATGATATTGATTTTGATATTGATGTTGATTTGGGAACTAAGCCTATTTCTATTTCTCTTTATAGGATGGCCTCAATCGAGTTAAAGGAATTAAAGCATCAGTTGCAGGAGTTATTAGATAAGAGATTTATCTGATCTAGTGTATCACCTTGGGGTACACCTATCTTTTTTGTGAAGAAAAAGGATGGGTATATGCCTATATGTATTGATATTAATAATTAAACAAGGTGACGGTTAAGAATAAATATCCTCTTTCTTGTATTGATGATTTATTTGACCAGGGTGCCACAGTGTTTTCAAAGATTGATTTGAGATCTAGTTATAACTAGTTGTGAATTAGCGCTTCGGATATTCTGAAGATAACTTTTTGGACTCAATATGGTCATTATGAGTTCTTGGTCATGCCTTTTGGGTTGACCAATGTCCCTATCACATTCATAGAGTTGATAAAGTGGGTGTTTTGATCATATCTCAACTTCTTTGTCATTATATTTATTAATGATATCTTGTTTTATTCCAAGAGTAAGGCTAAGCATAAGGATTATTTATAGATTGTGCTTTGGAGATTGAGGTATAAGAAGTTGTATGCCAAGTTCTCCAAGTGTGAGTTTTGGATAGAGGCTGTTTCTGTCTTGGGTCATGTATTGACTAAGAAGGGTATTATAGTTGATCCAGCCAAGATTCCAGCGGTTTGTGATTGGTCTACAACTAATTTGCCCACCGAGATTAGGAGTTTTGTGGGCTTGGCATGTTATTATCAAAGTTTCGTTTAGGTTTTTTCATCCATTTCTGCTCTGCCAAGTAGACTCAGAAGAGATTTCTTTTCAATGGTCCAAAATATATGAGGCGAGCTTTCAAAAGATCAAGGATTTGATAACTTCAGCTTTTATTTTAGCTTTGCCCAAGGAGGGTGTGGGTTTTACTATCTTTTGTGATGCTTTAGGTATTGGGTTAGGGCTGTATTGCTGTATAATGGTAAGGTGATTGCTTATGCTTCTCATCAGTTGAATCCCTATTTGAGAAATTATCCTACCCATTATTTGGAGTTGTGTGCGGTTGTTTTTGCTATGAAGCTGTGGAGGCACTACTTATACAGAGTTCATTGTGATATTTTCTCGGATCATCATAACCTTTAGTACTTTTTCACCAAGTGAGATCTTAATATGAGGTAACATCTTTAGCTTGAGTTGCTTAAGGATTATGACTTGATAATTCTCTATCATCTGGGCAAGGCTAATATGGTTGCGGATGCCTTAAGCCAAAAGTTGACTAGCATGGGTAGCTTGACACAACTTTTAACCCAGGAGAGGCCTTTGTCCTTAGAGGTTCAATCTTTAGCTAAATAGATCATTAGGTTTTATATTTCGACACCTGGGTGCATTCTGGAATTTATGGAGGATAGGCATTCTTTGATGAAGCATATTCGAGCTCATTAGTTTAATGATGTTAGGTTGAGATTGATTCGAGATAAGGCATTGAGTGGTGAGGCTAAGGAGGCCTCATATAATTTAGATAATTCTAAGGATTAGAGGCTGAGTTTGTATTCGAGAATGGGTGATTGGATTAGATTGATCTTGGAGAAGGCCCATTGTTCCAGATATTCTATCTATTCGGGAGTGACTAAGATGTATCGTGATTTGAGGCAACATTATTGGTGGGGTGGTATGAGGAAAAATATTGATTTTTTAGCTCGTTGCCTTTGTTGTCAGCAGGTGAAGGCTGAGCATTTAAGGCTTGGTAGATTGCTTCAGCATTACCCATTCCCAAGTGGAAGTGGGAATGAATCACTATGGATTTTATGACTGAGTTGCCTCGTACTTCTCGTGGTTTTGACAGTACTTGGGTCATCATGGATCGATTGACCAAGTCTGCTTATTTCATTCTGGTCCAGGTTTCCTTTAGTATCGAGAGCTTGTCCCATATCTATATTTGTGAGATTGTATAACTTTATGGTGTACCGGTGTCTTTTATTTTGGATCAAAATTTTATGTTTACTTCATACTTTTAGAAGACTTGTTAGGATGAGTTGGGCACGCGGGTTGAACTTAGCATAACTTTTCACCCCTAGTCTAATGATCAGTCAGAGGGGACTATCTAGGTTTTGGAGGATATTCTCCGCCTGTGTGTGATGGATTTTGGTAGCCAGTGAGAGACTTATTTAGATTTATAAGAGTCTGCATATAATAACAACTATCATTCCAGAATTGCTATAACTCCATTTGAGGCTTTGTATGGTAGACATTGTTGCTCGCTAGTAGGTTATCTTGATGTTTCTGAGGGTAGACCTCGAGGTATGGACTTGCTTTGTGAGTCCTTAGATAGAGTATGGATGATTTAGTATAGACTTCGAGCAATTGAGAGTATACAGAAGTGCTATGCTGATCGTAGACTTCATGCCTTGAGATTTGGTATTGGTGATCATTTTTTCCTTCAATTTTCACCTATGAAAGGTGTGATTAGGTTTGGGAGAAGGGGAAAGCTTAGCCCCAGGTATATTGGTTCATTTGAGATTCTCCAAACTGTTGGTAATGTGGCTTATGAACTAGCTTTGCCCCAAGATGTATCAACTGTTCATCCAATTTTTCATGTTTCTAGGCTTCACCGTTATATTCTTGATGAGTCTCATGTCATTCGTTGGGAGTCAATTCAGTTAGACGAGTAGCTGTCTTTCACTGAGGAGCCAGTCTCTATTTTGGCAAGGGATGTTAGACAATTGCGTTCTAGAGTTATGCCTATGGTTAAGGTTCAATGGCGACATTGACCTATAGGATGAGGCTACTTGGGAGGTCGAGTCTGATTTATGAGTTCTTATCCCCAGATCTTCATAAATTCAGGTATTTCCATGCCTTAGTTTGAGAATGAACTAGCCTTTTAGTGTTGGATGATGTCACGACCTAAAGTTTGATGAAATGTGTGAATTATGTGTTTCTATGTGATTTGGCTATTTTATCCCTCCCATAGTTGAATTGTCGTATTTTTGGGGTGTGGGGGTGATTGGCATGGTTCCCGATTATTTTTGTGCCATTTATGCAATATTGTGGTTTTTGGTGGGTTCAAGAGCCTTATTATGGGCTTATGAGGTTATATTTTGATCCGTGCGATGGATGGATAAACGAACCATACTAGCAGATCTAGAACGCCGATTTTAGGGTAGTAATATGTTTGATCTGGTTTTACGGCTTTTAAATCTCATTTTGACCCTCTATTTGAAAAATTGTGATTTCAGATTTTGGTGGTCAACTTTGGGAAAATGGCGTCTTTTTAAAAATATGATATCACCATCAGTCCAAAGCTTCGAATTTAGTGTGGTTACATAGTTCATTTGCATGTGTCGAATCTCGAATGAATCTCAAGGACTTGGCGGAAATTTGAGAATTTTTCAAATTTTAGCTATCTTCTAGTGTGCCTGCGATCGCACCTCATGTGCAGAGGATAGTACTATTGAACTACTTCTTGGTATGATTGCATCATATTGTTCTGGCACCAGATAGTGCGATTGCAGCCTGCATGCCACAATTGCAATATCTGAAAACTTGAAAGGGGTATAAATAAACCCCTTAGGTCGCGAATTAACTCATTTTTTACCTTGCCTCTTGGGAGCTAAACCCTAAAATAGTGTGAGAACTTAATAGTGAATCTTGTGGGTGCTTGGGAAGCTAGATTAACATCCATTTCTTGATTCTCTTACAGATTTAAGGTAAGAATTCACCCTTTTCTTAGATGAATTCTTAATTTATTTCTCAAAGCCCTAAAACCTTAAGGCTTGATATTAAACCTGTAATACCATGAGAATTTCAACTTATAGTAAAACCCTGTTTCAAGCTCGTTAGAAATAAAGTTAGTGATTTGGTGGCTACATAATCTAGCTTGATGAGTATTAAGACCTCAAAAGTGTCACCCGCTAGTATAGGACTGATCTCAGGGGTCACCCGCTAGATTAGGAATGACCCCATAACAGTTTTATTTACCCGTGGCATGGTACTAACACCCTTCTAACTGGGGTTACAGGTTGGACACTACTAATTTAGATTCGGGGCATGTCGGTCAGACGACTACCTTCCACAGTCTCAGTTTCAGAATCCGTCTCAGTAAAAGGACTCAACTCAGTAGTACAGATTCAGGACTGTTAGAAATAGTCAATCACTAGCATCATCGATGGATTTAGAGATCACCTACTAGATAGGACTGATCTCAGATTTAACCAAGCAATATCAGTATTAATAGATTCAAAGATCACCTATTAGATAGGACTGATCTTAAATACAGTCAATCAGTATCAGTACAATTATATTCAGAGATCACCCGCTAGATATGACTGATCTCAGATTCAGGTAATCATCTTCATTATCAGTATATTCAGAGATCACCCACTAGATAGGACTAATCTCAACCTCAGTCAATCAGATATTAGTATCAGTAGACTTAGTAATAAGAAATCCACTTATTAGAATTTAGTATTCAGTATTCAGTGTTACTGCAATTTCATTTATAGTTTAGGCACTCATGCATGTATCCTCATTCAGTAGTCTCATGATATTTAGTCAGTATTATTCATGCATGTAAACCCTTTTATTTAGCCTTACCTCATCTAGTGTTCCAATACTTTCAAAGTACCAACGCATACTTTTGTTTTATGCAATAGTGTCTTATACCCTAGGTTCAGAAGCATGAGCTCCAAAGCATCCTTAGCAGTTCAGACTCATCTAGCAATAGTAGACTTAGCAGTGAGTCCTCATCATTTGAGGATGTTCCTTATTTTTGTATTGCATTTGATTCAGTATTTCAGTAGACGGAGTTAGTTGGGGGTTTATCCCATCAACTCCAAGTTCAAACAGTTTAAAGGCTTTCAGACTAGAAGTTCAGATAGTTGTTATAGTTTTGGCATTGATATATTTTATACAGTTGTAATTAAGTTTGAACCTTATGGCAAGTTTTCCATATTTTTACAGTATATTATTCAATTCTCAGTTACAGATATTAGTCATGGGTTAGTTTGTGGTCCTTCGAGATTATGAGCACCGTTTAGCGTTCGGGGTTAGAATACATGGCGTTACAATAACAAATATTTGGTTTGATTATGGTAGCATAATTAAGTTTTCCAACTAATCTCTGATATGGAGTTGCATCATTCAAAGTAACATCACCAGTAAAACCTGTAGCCTTATCATATTCCCTTAATGTCAACTTGATATTAGATTTCAAAATCAAGTTGACATTAAGGGAATATATTTCCCTTAATGTCTTTGCACTAGGAAGACCAATTTCTAAAATTAGGTCAAGGATATATTTCCTTTTCTTCAAAATAACTCCTTGTGTATATCTCAAAACTTTAATCTTTAGAAAATATTTAAACTATAAACATTCCCTCTGTCTTCTTCAAGGTAAATAGAGAATAATCATAAGCACTTCGAGTAAATCCTACAGTCATGAGTGCTACTGTAAGCTTGATATTCTATTGTCTAGAGGCTCGTTTAAGTACATATAATAAATTAAGCAAGCTACAGGCCTTATGATGCCATTTCTATTAAAAACCTTCAAGTATCTTCATATATACCTCTTCATCCTAATCTCCTTGTATAAAAGCATTAAAGATATCCATTTAGTGCAAACACCATCCTTTTGAAACAATAAGGGCAATAACAGGCCTGACAGTTACCATCTTTGCCATATGTGAAAGTGTGTCATGGTAATCTAGTCCCTTTTGTTGACTATAAACTTTAGCTACCAATATTTCTTTGAACCCCTTCTCTCTATTTGACTTATACTTAGTTTTACACACCCATTTTGAACTAATGACATTCTTACCAGGAGATAAGTCAACTACCTCCAAGGTGTTATTATCCTCAAGTTCTTGAATATCCAGCTTCATAGCTTGAATCCATCTTTAATATATAGCAGCTTGACTAAAAAACTGAGGCTCTAGTAAGTAGGAAAAACTACTCACATAGCTTTTATAGGAAGGGGTAGTATTATTGTAGGATAAGTAGTTAGAAATAGGGTATCTAATACCTCTTCTTTTCCCTGGTAATACATAGTCCTTCATCCAAATAAGTTGCTTTGACACTCTAGGTATTCTTCTAGGTGGACAAGATATAGGCTCCACATTATCTGTGTGTGAAGGCAGTAGTTCATATGATTCATCAACTGAATATTCTATAGAATAAACTAGTGGAACAGGTACTGATGTATCTTGAGATGAATCTTCTGCACTCAAGGTATGATCATCATCAGGATCTACTGAAATTACTAAGTTTGTATCATCACTATTATCTGCTTATAGTTGAAGTAACTCTGTGGAGTAATGATGATTTTTTTTCTTGGAAAATGGAAAAATATGTTCTTGGAATGTGACATCTCTATTGACATAAAGCTTGTTAGAGTTCAAGTCCAGTAACAAGTATCCTTTTTGTGTAGTAGAATAGACCATCAACAATGTAAGTCTATCTCTCTAAAAAAATTTATCATCTTTAGGTAATGCTAAAGCATAACATACCCTTAGACATTTCAGTGAGGGTACTTTAGAAAACAATGTTTCATATGGACTTTAACTATTAATAAAAGATGATATAGTTTGTTCATGTAATGCCCCGAATCTGGTACCCAGAATGCTACATGGTGCTTATGACCCCGAAGGACTACAAGCTAACCCATGACTGATTTGTACTTGGATACTGCATAATATACTGTATAAATATGAAAATAAAGGTTGAAAGACCATAAGGTTCAAAACTATAACATAACTGATAAAACATAACATCTGGAGGGGGTATAAAATACCCAAAATAACTGAAATAACTGTCTGAATATGCTAGTCTGAAAAGCCTCTAACTGATTGAACTGTCTAAACAAAGAGTTGATGGGACATGTCCCAAACTAACTTCAACTACTAAAATAAATTAAATAATGAGATAATAAAGTAATGGTCATGTCCTCGAAGGATGAGGACTCACTACTAACTCTGACTGCTGAGACTGGAATGCTACTGATGCTCGTGCTTTTGAACTTATGGTATAAAACACCATAGTGCAAATGTGGCAGTACATTTGAATGTACTGGTATGCATGTGAGGTAGGCTGAATGCAAAGGATTCACATGCATGAACTATACTAACTGACTGGATAACATGAACGTGAGAATGTATGCATGAATACATAATAATTGTAACTGAGTTTGTGATAACATGATTACTGAGCCTGAGTACTAATAAAATGAGATAATAATAACTGTATAACTGAAATAACTAATATAGAGCGACTGTATCTGACATTTTAGTTTCTGATGAAATTTACTGAATTCTGTACTATTTTGAGTTGACTATATCAGACAGTCCTAAATTCTATAGAACTATCTGAGTTCTATTACTGAGACTGAATGGCTGTATCTGACAGTCTTGATCTGTAACTGAAACTATAGGAAGTCTTCATCTAACCGACATGCCCCAAATAGTGCAATATAGCTGAGTTGGGGTCCAATCTGTAACCCTAATTGGAAGGGTGTTAATACCGCATCATTGGTAAGGACAATCTGTGAGTAACCCTTATATAATAGATGATTCTAGTGAGAATGGTGGGAACCCTCATATAATAGGTTAAGCCACCTCATCTACCCTTATATAATATGCTATGATGTCTCAACCGACGCTGGCTACGCAGTTCTGGAATGCAAAATTGCTTCTAAGAATCACACCCTCATATAACAGGTAGGTTCCCATCCTTGGGTTTACTCGGTGATAATTTTCTACTCCCATCTGAATTGATACTGAACATGATTTATTGAACTGAACTGGACTGAGTTAACTGAGTTTTGTTGATTGACGAAATACTACTGAGATTACTGAGTTTTTTCCTGAGTCATGAGACTGACTGAATTTTATGGATCATGGCTTGACTGAGAGTATCTTGAAAATATGACACTGATTCTAGACACACAACTAAATTTTCAGGTACAAGTACCCCCAGGACTCGATGGGAAGAAACTGACAAAGCATGACTTTCTTGAATACATGACCAACATCAACAATCCATAATATAATAAGTTGGAGATTTCATAAAGTACAAGTTCTAAAGCACCATAAGGGTAGACATGTATCCATAATTCATTGACTAAATCATTTCATCAAATATTTGACATGCATAAACTTGTATATGAATGGGGATTTCATATTATCACACTAGTATGCCACTTTTCCTTCACATAGGCATTTAATCAAATACATGGAGAACATACTTTGGTTATACCATCATCAATGCATCTAATCATCATGGTTGCATAGATAAATTTGTAAATTTGAAGGGTTTATCATGATTATTATGCAAATCATCATATACTAGGGTCAATCATTGGAATACGTAATTTAAACATGAATCAAAACCCCAAAACTTCATGAACATGAATTTGAATTCAATTTAAATCATGAACATTCATAAATACAGAAATCTTGGATTTTGAAAAGAAATTCTTGAGCTTCATGGGTGAAAGGGACCCATGAATCAAAACATGACATACCTGGGATGTGAGTTTCTTGAAGTTCTTGGACTTGAAGAACTTGTAATCTCTTAGTTTCTTGAAGAATGATTTGGATCTTGTTCTTGGGGATTATCTTTGAGAGAAAAACCTAATTTGATGTTGTAGATAGATAATGAACTTATGATCCTTGGTCTGATATAATTAGGGGTTAAAACGAGTGGAAAAGACCCTAATACCCCTTTAAAAATGGCTTAGAATTTGCTGAACGGGATCTGCGATGGCTCGTGCAATGGTCCATCGCTGGCTCGACGGTCCGTCGTACCTGGGATAGAATAGGGGCTCACTGCCTTAGTAGCAACGGCTTGGGCGATGGTCCATCACTAGCTTGAAGGTTCGTCGGTCCTAGCCATCACACTTGACTAGAATTCGGGGTCACTTCCTTAGTTACGATGGCTTGGGCGATGGTCCATCGCTGGCTTCACGGTCCGTCGGTCTGACCGTTGCTTCTGGGCAGTTCCGATAGTTCTCTGTAAAATGTCCATAACTTTTTACTCCGCTATCGGATTTGGACAAAATTGGTATCATTGGAAAGCTAATTCAATTTCCTATATGATAAAAAGTTAAAATTGGGGAAATTCTATCTGATTTGAATATTAATTAGAAAGTCATCAATAACTCTTCTGGAGGCTAGATTTGACTTTAAGAAAGTTTGGGGTATTACAGTTCATCAGGTAAATAACAACTTGAACAACCAAACCCCAAAATCTGATAGGCATGTGTGATTGAAACTTGATAGCTCTAGCTATATGCAAGGTTTATTTATTTTTTCTATTTACTACACCATTTTTCTGTGGTGTATAAGGACAACTGATTTGATGTAATATACCTAAAGAACTGAACAAAACATTACACTAAGTGTTAAAGAATGCAGTCCCATTATAAGTTCTTATACTTTTCACACTAGTTTCAAATTGACTCTTAACCATCAACATAAAATCTTTGAGATCCATAATGGTTTCTGATTTAAGTTGCAGTAAATGGATCCAACTACATCTACTACAATCATCCATAATTATTAAGAAATATATATATTTTTTCTAAAGTTGGGGTTTTATAAGTTCCCTATAGATCAATATGTATAACATCATAGCATACATTTGACTTAGTTTCGCTAATAGGAAATGGCAATCTAGTCTATTTAGTGGACAAACATGACAATTATTCAAAAATTCAGTATCTTACTATGAATTAAGAGACCTAGTGATCTTAATACTTTTGCCGATGGATGTCCAAGTCTTTTGTGCCATAAGTTGTGATCATGCACAGTTAAACCTGATACCAGCCTTTCTTGACCTTCAAGTTTATTCTTCACTCTAAATTCACTCTTGAGGATGTATAAGCCTCCTCTTTCTCTGCCAATCCCCTTCACCCTGCCAATGCACATATCCTAGAACACACAAAAGTTAGGATAAAAGGATACAAAGCAAGATAACTTTCTAATGACCTTGAAAACTAATAACAGACCTAGTTTAAAATAATACACAAACAACACATCTTTTACAATTTCATCTTGTAAAACTAACACCTCTCGAATATGTAATATATCAACCTTTACTCTATTTGGGAGATTCACTTATCTATTTTTGTTTTGACTACTTCATTCCCTGTGAATATATTTTTGGTTGTTGTAATGTGATGAATAACATCAAAATCTACTATACTCTTGTGTCACAATATGAAAGAATACATAAGTGGCTATACCTAATATGTTAACTTGTTTCATATCTTGTAGATCCTTGTTTAAAAGCTCCATAATCTGCTTGTATTTCCTATCAGTGAACCCTTATCTTTTGTCTAGTAGTGCATTATTAACCTCTTTGTGACCTCCATGGCTAGTTGAATCAAGTTGACATGCATCTCCTCCAAGAAGTTGGCCATTAAAAATATTAAATGAGAGCTGGGGATTAACTTGACCTACATATTGATTTCCATGATGCCCATGACTATTGAATTTTCCAGAATCCTAATGATTATATCCACCAACATGATTTTGGTGCATGAATCCTTTTGAATTTCCATTGTTATAATCTGCTTTACTCCTTTGTTTCTAGTTAGTTGGATAACCTATTAACTTGTAACAATTCTCTCTTATGTGCCTAGTGAAATGACAATAGTCACATGTCTTTCCTTTGTAATTTTGATTTCTGTAACTTATGTCAGAGCTTCTATTGACTTGGTCAAAGTTCTGTGGCCAAATCAGTCTGCTGAGGGTGCCACTTGGGAAGCAAAAGAAGACATGTGAACCAAGTATCCTTAACTTTTCTCCACAAACTCAGATTCAGACTAAGGTAACAACCTTTCTTAACTCATTTCTTTTTAAATCTCAGATTCAGCCTTGTGATTATTGTGATGTCAATTAATACATTAACATATTAGTCCAGTCGCTCATTATGTTTTAGATTCAGTTATGAAATTCTATTTTAGTGGTAATGACAGTATATAGTCTCAGTTCCTCAGTATCATCAGTTTAACTAGTCTCATTCGAGGATGAATGTTCCCAACGGGTAGATATTGTAATACCCCAAACTATTCTTAGTTCCATTCAACTCACAGTATGACAAGGGTTAACTTTAAAAGTGAATAACTCTTGATACATATGAAATTTTCCAAATCTAGACCCACTAAATTGTAGATAATTTAGTCAGCTTTCCAATGATACCAATTTCGCCTAAATCTGATACCCGAGTGAGAAGTTATGACACTTTTTGTGAAAGGCAGTAGCTTACCGCGATTAGGCTGCATCGCATTGAACACCAAAATCACGTTCGTCCCTTTCCAGTAGCTCACTGCAATTGCCTAGTGTTGCACCAAAAATCACAGTGGAGTAGTCACCGCGTCGCATAAGAGCATAATTTCGTACTCGTCCTTTTCTAGTGAAGCATCACAATAATGCAACATCGTGGTGGAGTGCAAATTTGCACTCGTTCTTTTTATAGTGATGCAACGCGATATCACCACGTCGCTCCATAGTGTAAAATGGCACTCGTCCCTTTTCTAGTCAGCCATCGCGATGGCACCGCATCGCGATGCAAGATCGAGACTCTAGTTCCGAACTTAAAATTTCAAGGGGAAATTTAGTCTTTTACCAAGCCCCAAATCATGTAAAACAAGATATTAGACCTATTCTAAGCTTAATACACTTATTTTCATCAAAATTTCTCTCCAAAAAACCCTAGAGTTTCAAATTTTAAACCTCAAGAAATTCAAATTTCACCTTTCTTTTTCCAAGATAACCCCCCAAAATTCAAGGTTCCTAATTCAAGATCTTCAAGAAACAATATTTAAGAGCACAAATAGGGATTCAAAGTCAAGTGTCTTCATCGATTTCATTAATTAAGGTATGTGGGATTATGAACAAGGATAATCCTTTCATCCTTGTGCCCAAAACTAATTTTAAAGTTGAATTTTACATGAAATTATATGAATTTCAGTTTAGGATTTATACCCATTCATCACTATTTGAAGATTATGATATTAAAAGTGTTTTAAATAATGAATTTCATGCCTATTGTTTCATATTTATGTTTGTTAAGTAGTTTTATATACAATGAAGGTTGAATTTCATTATTTAACCAAGAATTATGCAAGAACTTCATGGTATTGATTTTCGGGCATGATTTGTAATAATTTGACATGAATTTTGAAGAATGGGTTACCAAGCTCTAGTTTGATTATTGATATTCCAATAATGATGTTGCTTTTAAGAATCCTATGATTTGTTTATAATCAACCCTTTTGAATCAAGATTTGATCTTTGATCCTCAGCTAAGTTATGGAATCCACTTATTGAATATAACTTTAGGTTGCAGATTAGTTTGTTTTAATTCCTAAACAGATAAATACATATCTGGCTTTCACTACAAACCCTTATACTAGTGTTAAAGTGGATTTCCTATAGAATGAGCATACAACTTAAAGGGACTAGTATTTAGCATCGAGTTGGGTATGTTCACATGCCCCAGAACTACGAGCCAATGTATGTTCAGATTATCACATTTTTCCTATTTATATAGATGACAGATATAGATTGTGATCACTTACCTCAGGTTATACAACTTGGCAAGAGTATGACACCTCTCCCAACGTGAGGTTTTTCCATAAGGAAACTAGATGTTGGACACTATGATATCTCATATAGTGTATGTCAGCTAGAAGAACCTCCCTACAGAAAAGAGTAATCCTAATAGAACTTCTTTTAGAAACTAAGTGTAAAGGCTCATGAATTTACTCAAATATGGTTCCACTTAGGACACTACTTACAGAATTTTAGCTTTTAGTTTTCATATGATAAAAGTGAGTCTTTCCTTCACTTAGCATGCATGATTTTAAAATAGATTTAAAGTACAAATTTAGAACTAAGTATTGTGGCTCACAATATTCATATATTATGTTTTACCATTCATGATTTGTGAATTTAGCTTTCAATTATTCAAACCAAGGTAAGCCATTTATACTTAGCATGCATTGTTTATGTGAAAGATATACATTTCCTCACTGTTTTACATATGCATTCACCCCCACATGCTCAGTACGCTCCATAAGTATTGATCCACATATATGTCTATGTGCTACATTGTTTAATAATGTAGGTTCAAGTGCTCAGTTTCAACTGCGTGAGTGATTTCAAGCATCTCTATCTACATTCTAACAGTTGCTGAGTCCTCATAGTTTGGAGACCCAGTTATTTAGTTTTCCAGCTTAATAGAATAGTTGATTCAGTATTTGCAATTAGTTCGAGTCAGCTGAGGGTTTGTCCCGCTGGCTCTCTAATTATTAGTAGTAGAGGCTTGTCAGACTGCTAGTTATGATTCAGATTTCTAGTATTGATTGTCCATACTTTTAAGTCAAGTATTTTTTAGATATTATGTGTAGTTAATTACATCTTAGATCAGATAGAATTCAGAATTTTAGCTTTGATTATATGTATATATTTCTCTATTTTGAGTTTCAGATCTAGTAAAAGGCTTACAGGGTTAGCTTGAGGCTACTCGTAGTCTTGAGTGTCGTGTGATGTCTCAAGACCCATTTTTGGGGCGTTACACAAGTACCATTCATATAGGAATGGACTTACAATAAATTTAGTGTCAAAAGAATTCTCACAAAATAAATAATAAATAATGATTCGAGTGACTAACATGAGAGTTTCCAGTTTACCACTATCTTTAGAGAGACGAAGATTAGCATAGAAAAGATGACAGTTTTTTTAAATACTCTAAATCCATAGAAGTGAAGAAAAAAGATAATTTTTGAGCTTAAATTAAGTACATATAGAGTATTGAGTCTCTTCCGATTGCTGCAAGTTAATATAAGACCCCGCAAAATTCTCGCATAGTCTGAGCCTTAAAGCGTGTTCAGTAAAGTGTTAATCTAGCCCTAAAAGGTTTAGAAGTGTCTTCCCAAGTGAGAATTATTTTGAACCGTGTAGAATTTCCCTAATTTCAACTTTTTTTCATGTAGAGCATTGAATAAGCTTTCCGTCGATACCAAATTCGTCCAAATCCAACACTCGGACAAAAAGTTAGAGCCATTTTAGTTAGACAGTGTACCACCTGGTACTTTAGCATATCACGGAGCCATCCAAAATGGAAATCGTCAAAATCCAGTGAGCCCCCGTGATTATGGCGCATCGTGCCAAGGCTTAATTTCAGAGTTATTAATTTCCAGTGCACCAACGCGATTCACCGCATTGCGGTGCCTTTCCAGTTTGCAACCAAGGTGGCAACGCGATTTCCACCTCATCGCGCCATCAAGCAGTTTCCCAATTGTCCAATTTCCAGTAAGTTGGTGTGATTATGGCTCATCGCGCCAACATGTAAAATTGATATTTTTCAGTTTAATTCCAAGGGCAAAAATGGTCATTTTGCTGCCCCTATATATACCCCTTAACATGGAATTTGGCCTCATTTAACCCAAAAAATGCTAGTTTTCTCTCAAATTTGTTCAAGAACAAGATCTAGGGTTCCTAAATCAAGACCCCAATCATCAAGATTCCTCCGTTAACTTTTCAAGAATCAAGAAACTACAGTATGTAGATATTGATTCTTAGGTCTCTTTCCAAGAAGCTCAAGAACCCTTTTCTAAATTTCAAAGATCTTGTGTTTTTGAGTTTTCATGATTTATGTGAATTGAAATTGGATTTCATGCTATTATTGAGTTTTTAATTCATGTTTTGTTAATGAGGTTTCAAGCTTTGACCCTAGTATGTGATATTCATATGACGTTCATGATAAACCCTCTTCAAGTTGCTTGTTAAATGATGTGTTCATGTAAATTAAGTGTAGAAATTATGGAATAAGCAAAGCATGCTCCCCATATGATTGATAAAATACTTATGTGAAAGAATTAGAGCCATTATAGCATGTTTACTAGAAGTCCCCAATTGTGTGCAAGCCCATACATGCCAAGTGTTTGTTGAAAAGCTTTAGTGAATGAATTGTGACATGATAGCATGAAATTCCCCAATTATGTCTCTTCGATACATGCTAAGACTTTAGTACAAGCTAAGTCCTTGATGCAAGACCTTATTGAATGGAGTATGAGCCAATAGCATGTCTCCCTATACTATCACATGTTTATGATTTCTAAATGCTTGAAGAGATAATTTAGTTATTATGGTGGTGAATAAATGTCCATGATCTTGATTATTTAAGAATGGCTATGTTTTACTTTTATGTTATCTAGTCCTGGGGGTATTTATACCCGATAAATTAGCTGCAGTCTAGAGCCTATGTCAGTTTCCTCGATAATCTCAGTTATGCCACGATTCTCAGAACTCAGTGAGTTATAGAACTCTGTACTCTCAGATAGATATAGAACTTAAGAAATCTTATTAATCTTAGTATCGCTAGTATTCTAGCCTCAGTTCAGTACTCCACTCAGACCTAGTAGTATTCAAGTGTTCAGCTTAGAACTCAGTATCATGTAGTTAGATAATAAGATTCAGTAGTACTCCATCAGATACGAAACGAAGTGAATTCAGTGTAACTCAGTCAAAGATCATTCGAGAAATATGATCAGTAACAAATTCAGTTTAGTTTAAGTTCAGTTAAGAATCAGTTTAGAGTTTTTCAGTTGGGAGTAGGAGTTAGCACCGAGCGAGGGCAGAGATGGTGGCTCCTCGTTAGAGAGGTAGAGTCGTTAGGAGAAATCCCTGAACTCCAGAACTGCATAGCCAGCACAGGAGCAGGAGTCACCCATTAAAATAAGGCTTGACTATTATACTGCCTTAGGCTTGTGTTTTTGTGAAGGTCACCTGTTAGAGAGGCTTGACCAGAGTAGAGGTCTTTACCCGTAGCACAGTATTGACACCCTTCCAGCTGGAGTTACAGGTTGGACCCTACCAATCCAAATTTGGGGCATGCCAGTTAAGTGAGAGCTCTTATAGTTACAGTTTCAGTATCAATCTTCAGAGTAGAACTCAGAAATTAGGACTGTCAGATACAGTCACCTATCTCTGAAGGGAACTCAGATAGTTCCATAGATTTATGGACCACCCGCTAGATAGGACTGGTCCCTCATAAAGTTATTCAGTATCAGTATTATCAGATCTAGAGATCACCCTTTAGATAGGCTTGATCTCAGTCTCAGATTCAGTTGAGTAATATCATTATCAGACCCAGAGATCACCCGTTAGATAGGCTTGATCACAGTCTTAGATTCAGTTGAGTAATTTAATTATCAGATCTAGAGATCACCCATTAGATAGGCTTGATCTCAGTCTCAAATCCAGAGATTACCCATTAGATAGGCTTGATCTCAGTCTCTGATTCAGTTGAGTATTCTATTTATCAGATTCAAAGATCTTTTGCTAGATAGGTCATAGTAGATTCAGGGATCATCCGTTAGAGACGTTTGATCTTAGATTCAGATAGTGAAGAGTAGTAAGTTCAGTTTTCAGTCATTGATATAAATAGATTCAGTTAATCAACTTTAGTATCATCAATTTCCAAGATCACTTACTAGATGGGACTAATCTCGATTTTAGTACTCAGTTTTCTATATCAGGAGATTCAGTTGTTCAGTATCTCAGTATTAGTAGTGAGTTCAGATGTTAGTAAAGTAGTATCCGAGTTTAAGTATTTTGAGTTGCAATGTCTTCAGTTATGGTTTGTGTGTGTATTCATGCATATGTCCTCATTCAGGATTCTCATGATTATTTAGTTAAGTAATTGTTCATGCATAAGCCTTTGCATTTAGCCTTACCTCATCTTCATACTCAGTACATTTCCGTATTGATACATTTGTGCTATGGTGTTTTATTTGACACCATAGGTCCAGAGGCACGAGATCCAGAGTATCTCTAGCAGCTCAGTCCCAGTCAGCAGCAGTAGATGTAGTAGTGAGTCCTCTTTATTCGAGGATGATCCTTATTTTATTATTGTATCATATTTCGTTCATTTTTAGTATTCTAGATGTTTTGAACCTTATGGCCAGTTTTTGTCAATTTTTACATTTATTATAGATATTATGCAGTGCTCAGGTATAGATATCAGTAGAGGGTTAGCTTGTGGTCCTTTAGGATCATGAGCACTGTGTGCCATCTCGATTCTAGAAAAATCGGGTAGTTACAGTTAATGTGTTCCAAATCACTGGAATGAGACTTATTATTGATTACATTCTTGCTAGAAATAGATCTCTTCTTGGTTTTAGATGGTGAAGGAAATGCGAGAGACTCTCTTTTGAAGGATCCACAAAAAACAGAGAGAGAACATATTATTAAGTATTAGAATAACAATGATGAGAGATTTTGCAAGATTTTTGTCATAGATCTAATTCTAACAATTGAGAGGGTTTTGATGTGAGAAGAGAACAAACAGAATATGGGTTATTAAAGAGTTTTGAAATGGAACAAAAAGAGACACAGTCAGAATTTGATGGGACATTTTGAAACAAAAGGGAATAAAGATGTTTAGGGAAGAGTAAAAGTAAGGAAAGTAATTAATGAGAAGACACTTAGACAAAACAAAATAAGAAGACAAAATACTCAAATTAATACACTTAAACATCTTTGAAGCAAATTATATCGGGGATTTTTCTAAGAAAACAAAATATTTTTTTAACAATAGGTTTTTAATTGATTTTTAGAATCAATAAATTTAAGCATGAAAATTTTATTTTCAGCATTATCTCTAATAAAATAATACTTAATATCAATATGTTTATTCCTAGAATAATGCACAATATATTTAGATTAACTAACTGCACTTGTATTATTATAAAAATAAACACAAAGTCATAAGATAAATCAATGTCAAGTAATTGATGCAACATCCATAATAATTGAGTACCACAAGTATTAAAAATAAATTAGAATATTATTGTAGATAAAGAAACCGAGGTTTGTTTCTTCTTATGCCAGTAGATTGATATATCTCCATGAATTTGACACATCTGGCTTGTGTTTTTATGATCTCTTTTATTACCTACAAAGTCGATATCTGAGTAACCAATTAAATCAAAATTAAAGAAGTGAGGGTACCATACCCAACATCTTAGGTAGCAATGAAATATTGAATAATACTTTTGAATATTGTGAGATGAGATTCCTTAGAAGCTGATTTAGAACCTTACACATTTACACACATTGAACACTATATCAGGTCAACTGTCAGTTAAGTATAATAAAGATCCTATTATTCCTCGATAGATCTTCTAATCTATATTCTTTTCTGGTGCATTTTTTTTAATACATGTACATGAACTAAAGGGAGTTTAAAATACCTTGCCTTTTTCTATTTTAAATTTTTTGATAAACTCCTTAGTATACTTTCTTTGACTAATGAAGGTTTCTTTAGTCGACCGTTTGAATTGTAATCCAAGAAATAAAGTAAGTTCTCCTACGAGACTCATTTTAAATTCTCCTTTCATAATATTTGTAAAATTCTCACATAGTACAAAGTTAGCACAACCACAAATAGTGTTATCAATATACATTTGTATAATGAAAATATTTTAATCTAGTTTTGAGTGAACAAGGTATTGTCACTTTTTCCTCTCTGAAATTATTGCTTAGTATGAAGGTGCTTGATCTTTCTTACTTAGCTTTTGGAGATTTTTTGAGATTGTATAGTGCTTTGATCAACAAGAAATGATGAATTTTTAAAGCATGGAGGTTGTTTAACAAACACTTATGCTTTTATAAAATCATTTAAAAAAGCACTCTTAAAATTCATTTTAAAAAAATTGAATCAATTAAAAGAGTCATAAGCTAATAAAATATAAATTGATTCCAGTATTGCTATAGGATCAAATGTTTCATCATATTAAATACATTCTTATAGTAAGTAAGCTTGAGCCACTAACCTTGATTTTTTGGTTGTTTAATAAGTGTCCATAATTGATTTATTTTAAATTGATCAAGTTTTTCCTTCATGACTTGTGTTCAAAATTCATCTCTCAATGCTTCATTAACTCATTTAGGTTTCGATTGACAGAGCCTATGATTTGAATTTTCTCATTAGGATCGTCAATAATAAAGCCGTTAGGAAAGATTGAATGATGTCTCCATTATCTAGGAAAAGTTGTTTTTGATTATTCTAGAACAACAATCGACTCTTGAATACTGATAGTTGGCTATGATGGTGTTTCTATGGTAACAGATTGAGGAGATTTATCCCATTTAGGTGGAATATTTTATTCTTCATCAAGGCTAATAATGCTAGAATTTAGAGTGAAAGGGTTAGAATCATTAAATATCACATGAGAAATTTCTTCTAGACTAAGATTTCTTTTATTAATAACTCTAAATGCTTGACTAGATTGAGAATAATTACCTTTATCATATAGAGGATCAAATTTATCCAAATTATTTTTACAATTATGGTGGATGATGCATTTGCAACCAAAAGGTGAAAGTAGATAATATTAGGATTTTTATCTTTTCATACTTCATATAGGGATTTCTAAGCTAGGTTTGATTAGGAACCTATGTAAAATGTGATAAGCAATACTTACTTCCTCTATCTAGAAATGATGAGGTAATTTTTATTCTAATAGTAGGGTTCAAGCAGTGTCTTGAAGAGATCCATTATTTTCTCAGTTATACAATTTTGATAAGTAGATTAGGGAAGCAAGAAGATTTGGACGTAGTCATTTTGCATGCACAATTCTTCAAAAGCAGTGTTTTCAAATTCTCCTTCATGATAACTAAGAGTAGTAGATATATAATAGGCTATTTCTCTCTGTATGTTTATATATAAAAATTTAAAGATAGCAAGATTATTATTATTATGTGCAAGAAAAATAACCTACGTAAATCTAGAAAAATCATCCACAATTATGAATATATATATATATTTTTCCATCAATACTAGCAGTTCTGGTTGGAAAAAATAAATCTATGTGAAGTATTTGGAGAGGCTTAAAGGTGCTCACAACATTCTTGACTTTGAATTAGTGTAGAGTCTACCTATCTAGTTGACAAACATCACAGATGTGATTCTTTTCAAACTCAATTTTGGCAAACCTTTTACCAATTTAAGTCTAGACAGTTTCTTGAAAGCATGAATGCTTGCATGACCAAGCGTTTTATGCAACAAACATAGATCACTAGATAGAGCAGTAAAATAAGTTATAGTAGGTACATCAACATTGTTGAGCACACAAATATTTTAAGCCCAATCACCAATGGAGCTGATATTTTTTGTTGTATTACTGATTATGCACGTGATAGAATTGAAAAGTACATAAAAACCAGCATCACATAGTTGGCTGATGCTTAAAAAGTTGTGCGTGAGTCCATTGATTAGATAACATGAGGGTCTGATTCTAATAGATTTAGCTTCTATGACTTCTCATTTTGCATTGTCTCCAAATCTTACATATCCACCATCTATTTTTTCTATAGAGTTACAATTTTTATTATTTTAGTCATGTGTCTAGAACACCCATTTTATATTATTTATATTCCTTTTTCGTAAGATCTTCTATGTGTTCTTACAAGATCGATAAATTAGTTTTTTTAGGTACCCAAACATTCTTAGATATTGAGGGTTAGAGCTTGTATCTTTTGGTCTCTAAATCTATTTCCATGAGATTTGTGTTTGTAGTTATAGGATTTATGACCTATTTTTCCACAAGTGTAGAAAATATATTTGTAGTGAAAGTGAGAAGATATTGCAGAAAAAAGAGTTAGATAAAGAATTTAAAATATTATTTCTCTCAAATTTGTCTTTAATAAATTCATTCAATCTGATAGAGCTATGACTTGGTGATTTTGTAAGGATATTCAATTGCATTTTAAATTCATCAAGTTCTTTCAAAAAAGAAAGTTGACTTCAATTCAACTTGCTTCTAAAAGAATCTGTCAATCTTTCTTTGCTTGAGCAATCTTATTATATTCGTCAATTAATTTATGAAGTTCATCTATAATCATGTCAAGAATGAATTAAAGAATGTATAGTTTTGACATTAAATGATCTTACCTTACTCAATTTACACACAACCATAAAATATATGTTTGTAGTCTCTACACTATCATCACTCCATGCTCCAAAATTTTAGAGTTATTTTTCCTAATTTCTAAATAGTTTTTTTTGAGGTATCTTAATTTTTCACAATTGTATCAATGATCATCATTTTTTGAATTATTATTTTTTTAAATAATTGTCGAGGCTCTATTTCTTTGTCTTAACATATGTCTGACTCCATGATTTATAAGGGACATTCTATAACTTTTGGTTTTATCTATGTCTGCTTTATCTTCAGGAGTTACAACGCTAAAAGCTGCTACCTTCTTTTTCTTTCTTATTGTACCTGTTTATATGATTTTATTCATAGGCAAGAAGATTACCTCATAGTTCATCATATATCATTTTATGTAGATGTCCATTTTTAAGAATAATGACTTTTGTTTTCCATGCCTAAAGTAGACTTCTTACGAGTTTTTTTACTTGCAAGATTTTTGAATAGATCATTCTTCGAGATTTGAGTGCACCAATAATTTTACTAAAGCAGAAAAATATAGATTCCACTCCTTCGTTGTTAGTTATTTTGAATAGCTCATACTCAACTAGAGAACTATCCTTGATTTTTTCACCTTGGTGATTTTTTAATATGTTACTTTAATTTTTTCTCACATCTCCTTTTAGTGTCACAATTTCATATCTTATTGTATTTTAATCCTCTAACTGCACAATAAAGCAAACTGATAACTTTAGTGTTAAGTTTGAATTTCCTCTTACTTTTTTTTATCAATTCAACGATTTAAAAATCAACTATAATGATCTAAATTTGAATGATTTTTCCTTGTTTGTATTTTAAATATTTTACCCCTTCCTGTGGTTGTATTATCAGGTTTGTGAGTTGTAGAAATAGTTGGCATGGTTCCCAAGGCCTCCGAGAAGGTTTTGAATGAGTTGAGGTCATTTTAAGGCTTTAAGAGCTAATAGTTAACTTTGGTAAATATATTGAGATCCGATGCCAGATAAAAAAATGGACAATGCCAATAGATTTGAAAATATCAAATTTGGGTTAGTAGTAGGGCTGGTTTAGTTTTGTGGCTTTTAGATCCCATTTTGACCATTGATTAAAAAATAGTGTAACTAGGATTTTGGGGCTCAATTTTGTGATAATGACCTTTTTCATAAATATGATGATTCCATTAGATCCAAAATGTGTTTTACAATCAATTTTCACTATTGGATCATGTTCATCGGGTTTCAAATGAGTTTCGATGGTCACAAATAAATTTTTGAATTGTTGGTGTTGGTGTAGGCGCTAAAGTTGTTGGTCGACCAGTTTAGCAGTCGTTGACCATTTGACATACTACTAAAGTGACTTTTGACTGCTTTAGTGGTACTTTGACCATTGAGTAGATTGATTTAGCTAACAAAGTACCGCTTTAGTGGCCATCACTGATTTAAGACCAAAACTGAGCTCATTTTATATTTTTGACATTTTTCTAGCTGGGAAGCTCTAATTCTGATGATTATCGATGTGTTTTTTCTCTCATAATCATTGTCTGTTATTATAACTCTATTTTTCCATTTTCCAAGAACTTCTATTTTATATTTCATGATTTCTACCCAAGTGTCATGACTCGAGATTACCCCTAGTTGTAACCCAGTTTGTAGAACTAGAAGTGACCCTAGTCTAACTATTGGTACTGACATAATGCATGAGCAACTGATTTAAACATATATAAAACTAAATTTATTGAGCGAAGATGCAATCATGGAACAAATTGGTTCAATACATTTATTGTTAGAAAGTTTAGTTACAACATCTATATTCTGAAAAGAAACAAAAACAAATTACTAAAACTCTGACTAAATATCTATGAAACCTCTACTAATACTGACTATAGATAGTCGAGACCCCAACTATCCCTAATCAATACATACAATAAAAAAATATAATACTGGGACTGCAACTTACTTGAGTACTCGAAATAAGAGAACTCATCGCCTACTGGATGAATTCAATGATCTGTCTGACTATGATCCTGAAAGTAAATACCTAAATCTACATCACATAAAAATGTAGACAAAGAGGTATATGATCAGTACTTTAAGATGTAATGAGTATATGAGATATGCAATAGTATTGAAAACACTCAAAATATGCTTTGAAACAGAGTACATAAGTCATTTTCTGAAATATATATTTAAAACATGTTCGTACGTAAAATTTATGAGGCATGGTGAAATCTCTGAATCATGATCTAAATTTTTTGTCAACTAGAAAACTATAGAGCCATAATTATTATATTTAATCTAAAGTTAATGCTGAATATATTGTAAATTTGCACTGAATGCTAACTAAAAATAAAGAGATGAACTTGAGCGCAAAATCCATGGAGCTGAACTATAGTACAATGAACCTATATAAAATACATATTTAATGATGTGTAATGATAGTCTGAAAATTCATGGTATAAGAGAAAGTAAAACTAAACTGAGGGTAATACATGAATACTGGGTTTGAAACTATGGAATATGAATAGATCAATGACCAAGTAAATAGACATGTAACTGAGAATAAACTGATTACAAGGTCATGCAGTAACTGAGTTTGAACCGTGGGAGCCACTATTAACCGACATATAACCATGTGATCTTAACATGGAGTTCGATGTATAAACTCCATGGAAAAGAGTCTGATATACCTTGCCAGGGTATAAAGGTTGATCTGATGTGGTACCACTAAATTGATGTCCAAAAGGACTAAGGTGTCAATCTTGATCTGACGGGTGACCCTTTAGAACCTGTGGTGGCACCGTAGTTCTGGGACTTAGGGACTTCTTCTAAGGATTTCAACCTAATTAACGGGTGAGCCTCCATTCCTGCGTCTGCTCAGTGCTAAGTGCTACTCCCAACTGGATATAAGCTGATTATGGAATAGCTCAATAATATTGATGTTCTGAGACTGACTTATAAGAACTTATCTGAAAGAATTCTAAATTACAAAACCTGAAGAATGAGTGTTTAACTTACAATGCATTGAATCCTAAGTCATCAGGTGTTCACAACCCGTCATCACTAAAGAATGCAACTAATAATAGAAATTCTATAATATGAATATAATAACAAAATTTATGACTCATATAAAAAATCATGAATTTACCAACATACATACCAATGGTTCATAATTCTAAGTATGTAAAAATACTAAATTTCATGAAAAACATGGTGTGTCAACTAATATGGACTGAAATCTGCAAAATCATGATAAATAGTGCATAATAGTCTTGAAAATGATAAATCATATATAGCTTGACCATATGCTTGAAACCAAAGCAAATATCATGTAAATCATGCATGGATTTAAGAATAGTGAATGATATGATATTGTTCTAAGAAATCATGAATAATCATTAAAACATGCTCATGAATGAAAAATATATCATAGGGATTGAATTTAAGCTTGGAATAATAATTGAATAAGAACCCTAGTTTATAAAAATCATAAAATTCATGACAATATTATAATTTGAGCATGAGGATGAAAGGATATCCTCATTGAATACCCATATACCTGATTACTTTTGTTTTTTGAATTAAAGTTTTGAGGATTTGAACTTGGAGACGAAGAACCCTAATTTTTTTACTTTGGAGAATAGGAAATTTCATGTTTATTTGAGTAATTTCATGTGTAATGTTGTGAATGAGGTATTAGGAGTTGTATAGGCTTTTTGTTCAGCCTTAGGATTTCTTAAACGACGTCATTTTGGTGTTAAAAGAGTGAAAAAAGACCTAAAACCCCCTTTGAAAATGTTATAATAGTGCAGAGCTATCTCAGCTGATAGTTTGGGTGACAGACCATCACTCCCATGACCAACCTTCGCTCCAACCATCCCAAAATGACCAAAGTTTGGTCTTGCTGTTTAGGGGCAATGATTTGTCCCAATGGGCCATCGCTGGTGCGGGCATTACTTTTTACTATGATATTGAATTAAGGCAAAACTGATGGCGTTGGAAATATAATTCAATTATATATTGTTTGGTGGATTTATAGCTCAAAAACTATAAGTAATATAAAATCTATGATAGTTTGAAGTTGACTACAACAAGATACTTCACAAGAAGTCAATCGGTAAGAGAGGTTTTGACTTGGCCATTAGCTAGGAATTACTTGATTCATTAATATATGTCCAAATCACTTATTAAACTATCAAAACATGATATTTTTTATGAGCTTGAATCATGGTTCTAAGATTGTCTTGAATTTTTTGGGTGTTACACCAAGTTGAAAATCAAAACTCCATTTTCACCATTTTTAGTGCTTGGGATCTCGAATTCAGGCAATTCCAAAGGGATTTTCATGATTTATTTCATGGATAAGTGTACTAATATTATATTTATCATTAATCTCTAACTTCATCTTCAAAACAACTTCAAATTCTCGATTTTAAAATAGGTTTTGGAGGGGGCTTGCCGGTAAAACTTGAAAATGGGTCTTTGATTTGAAACTTCTTTTAACTTGTTTCCATGTGAATACTAAGCTTAGAATCTTATGAGTAAGGAGAGCATATTTATAAAATGCAATTATAGTCTTACCCTTTTTCATTTTTGAACCCATTTTTGGGTTCTATTTTAGACCCCTCTTCTATATAGTCAATATAATTATCATTGGATTTCTTTTGATGTGTAGATATCATATTTGATAGTTTGTCGTGGTTGTATATGTTTTGATAATTTGAGCTTTCGATTGGGGATTTGTACAGTATTTGGATTTTAAAATCTTTGGTTAAGGCAAGTTGAGATGTACATTGATTTTTTCCAAAGTGTTTACGTGTTATTTGATTGATTGTCCGTATGTTGTGATTCGTTTAGGTTGGGGGTCCAAATTTGATGATACAGAAAGCATATCTGTGGGTACCAGAGTCTTAATAATGGATTGTAGTTAGTTTATTACCTCTGCTAGTTAGTATCATTGCTTATAGATGTCCTTAGAATAGATTGTAGTTAATAACTCAGGTTTGAATTATTATTATTAGATACTCACTTTGGGGCTTTAGAACTAGTATAGCAACCTTTATTATGATGATTGGGGTTTAGAGAACTCTAGGGGACAATTATGTTATTACTGAAATGATAGAATGATCAAGCCTTAGATAATGCGTAGAGTATAAATGAGCTCATATTGGTCATTGAGACTTAAAGTATGAACGAGCTAGGTTTGGGTAGTTTGAAAATTTTTGTTATTTGTATTGTACATATTCTATGTTTCCATGTAGAACTTATGCGAAATATCTATGGAATTGAGTAATTATTTAGGTTCGTTGCCCGTGTGACGGATTATTCATATATTATTTTTGTTGTGACACCGTGTGAGGGATTTATCTAGTATTATTAGCCTTACAAGTGCATTTTGTGCCTTAGTAGTTGCCATAATGCCAGATTTGGAGGCTTAAAAGGATATAAATGATGACTTACATGCATGATTATTCCAGTGGTACACTACTTATATTAAATCAATGATGGTTGACCTATTGAGTAGATTTTGAGCTCACGTGCGTATATATTGGTTGGATTTGAGATCCTTATTCTGTTTTAGTGGGGAGAATTATATCCTCATATCATACATATGTTCAAGAGACATTGGTAACTCTATGGAAATACTGATTTTTGATAAAAATATGATATCTTCAAAAACCCTCTATCATAGTCAATGAGCTAGAGAAAAGATATTGTAACGCCCCAAATCTGGTACCCAAAATGCTACACGGTGCTCATGACCCCGAAGAACCACAAGCTAACCCATGAACGATATTTGTGCCTATATATTGCATGATATACTATATAATACAGAAATATGAATTGAAAGGCCATAAGGTTCAAACTATAACATAATATCAGATAAAATATAACATCTGAGATAGGGTATAAATGCCCAAAAACATTGAAATAATTGTCTGAACATACTATAGTCTGAAAAACCTCTAAAACATAACTGTCTAAATAAGGAGATGATGGGACATGTCCCAAACTAACTCCAACTAATCAACTAATTAATAAGATAATAAAGAAATGATCATCTTCTCAAAAGATGAGGACTCACTGCTAACTCTGATTGCGGAGACTGGAATGCTACTGATGCTCATACTTCTGAACCTATGGTATAAGACACCATAGCGTAGATGCATCAGTACTTCGAATGTATCGGTATGCATTTGAGGTAGGCTGAATGGAAAGGGTTTATATGCATGATCTATACTAACTGATTGAATAATATGAACGTGAGAATACATATATGAATACATAATAACTGTAACTAGGGTCATGATAACATAATTACTGAGTCTGAGTACTGATAACATGAGATACTGATAACTATATAACTGAAATAACTAGTACTGAATGACTGTATCTGACAGTCAAGTTTCTGATGGAACCAGTTGAGTTCTGCACTATTCTGAGTTGACTGCATCCGACAGCCCTGAATTCTATAGAGCTATCTGAATTCTATTACTGAGACTGAATGACTATATCTGGTAGTCCTAATTCTGTAACCAAAACTGTGGGAAGTAGGCATCTAACCGACATCCTCCTAATACTCCATTATGCCTGAGTTGGTGTCTAATCTGTAACTCTAATTGGAAGGGTATCTATACTGCGCCACTGGTAAAGACAGTCTGTGAGTAACCCTCATATAACAGGTAACTCTAGTGAGAATGGTGGGAACCCTCATATAACAGGGTAAGCCACCCACATCTAACCTCATATAACAGGATATGATGTGTCAACCTATGCTGGCTACGTAGTTCTGGAACGTAAGGATTGCATCTAAGAATCACACCCTCATATAACAGGTGAATTCCCATCCTTGGGTTCACTCGGTGCTAATTTATACTCCCATCTAAATAGACACTGAACATGATTAAATGAACTAGACTAGACTGAATTCATGGAGTTTCGTTAATTGATGGAATACTATTAAGATTACTGAGCTTTCCTGAGTCACATGACTAACTGGGTTCTATTGTCTATGGCTTGACTGAGGATATCGTGAAAACATGACACTAAATCTAGGCACACAACTATATTTTTCATGTACAAGTACCCACAGGACTCGATAGAAGGAATATGATAAGGAATGACATTCTTGAATGCATGGCCAATCATCAACAATCCATAATATAATAATTTGAGATATTTCATGGGCATTTGATTATCATAGCTTGGTATGTGAATAAGATAGCAAGTATACATAGCATAATTTCATAAGGCTAACTCATGAGCAATCCCAAACAAATTTCAATACATAAGAATAACATGGAAGTCATTTTGGATCACAATTTATCTATAGTGCATAATTTCTATCTTCCTAGGTATTTTATCAAACACCTTGCATGCACCCATAGGGCATAGGTTTAATCATCAAATTGATACATTATAAATAAATCAATTTATGAATTTCACTCACTTGCTAATGTAGTTTCATGAAAAAAAACATAAATATTCCAACTTGGGAATCATATAATAAGATAAACATGGTTACAATCAACCCACAATATAAATATCATGATTTGCAATTTGAAATAGGGTTCTTGAGCTTTATGGATGAATGGAATCCATAAATCAACATCATTCAATTTAGAAACATTAATTTAGAAATCTTATTGAATTTCTCACATGACAAAAAGTGAAAATCTTAAAAATTCCCCTGAAATAAACATCATTCAATTTAGAGATTAATACTAGACATTCTTCTGACGAAATTAGGTAGAAAACTTTGGGGTATTACAATACCTCCCCCTTAGGAACATTTTTCCTTGAATGAGACTGAATGAGATGGGAGAAATCATAAGATGAAGTACATACTGACCATGAACAAATGAAGCATGACTGACATGTTTGAGATTTATATGAGCATGCATATCTGATGCATGATTTCATGACTTAACTGACTCATGAACACATGACTAAAATTTTTGATAATTGAGTTTATCACTGGGAGAATGCATGTCTGATGCATTAACACATGACTAATATGATGCATGAACATATAATTGAATATGCAATGGTACTTAGTACCAAGTTTAAAATGGAATTCTAAACATGAGGCTGATACCAAGTGGTAACTGAAATCTGTACATGAAAACTGAAAATCTTAAGGAGAACTGTTACCTTGAGCTTGATCTGAGTTAGAGGGGAAAAGGTGAGGATACTTAGTTTGCATATCTTCTTCTGCTTCCTAAGTAGCTCCCTCAACGTACTGATTTCTCTAAAGAACTTTGACTAGAGGGACTTCTTTGTTCCTCAGTCTATGAGTCTGATAGTCTAGAATTTTGACTGGAATCTTCTCATAAGAGAGGCTGTTCTGAACATCTATGGTCTGAATAGGGACTAAAAATACTGGGTCACCTATGCACTTCTTGAGCAAAGAGACATAAAATACTGGATGAACTGAGGCTAGATCTGAAGGCAATCCGAGCTCATAAGCTACCTTGTCGAAGCGACTGAGAATTTTGAAGGGACCAATATATCGAGGACTGAGATTTTCTTTCTTGCCAAACCTCTTCACTCCCTTCATAGGAGGATCTTTAGGTAGACATAGTCACTAATCTCGAACTCAAGATCTTTTCTACGATTATCTGCATAAGACTTCCATCAGCTCTGAGTAGCCCGAAGTCTTTCTCTGATCAACTGGACTTTTTATAGAGCATCGATACTAAGTCAGGCCCTATGACTAAGGCCTTAATAACTTCGAACCAACTGACTAGAGATCTGCATCTACTACCATAGAGATCTTTGAATGAAGCCATCTTAATACTAGAATGATAGCTATTGTTGTATGCGAACTCAATCAAAGGAAAGTGGTCATCCCAACTCTACTTGAAGTCAATTGCACACGCCCGTAGCATATCTTCTAGGGTCTGAATAGTACTTTATTCTTGACTATCTGTTTGAGGATGAAAGGCTGTACTGAGATGAGCTTGGGTACCAAGACCCTTTTGGAATGCTTTCTAGAAATAAGTGGTGAACTGGGTACCTCTGTCTGAGACAATAGATAACGGAACACAGTGTAATCTGACCAACTCTTTGATATAAAGTTTGGCATATTCCTTGGCTGAATAAGAGGTATGGACTGGAAGGAAATGAGACAATTCGGTCATCCTATCTATAATGACCCCAGCTGAATCATGTTGATGACGAGTACGAGGCAAACCCGTCACGAAGTCCATGATCACTTCTTCCCACTTCCAAGTAGGAATATGGACCTCTTGCATAGACCCACTAGGCTTTTGATGCTCTATCTTAACCTGTTGACATATAGAGCACTTAGCCACAAACCCTGCAATATCTCTCTTTATCCCACTCCACCAATAGATTTCCTGTAAGTCGCGGTACATCTTTGTGGTCACTGGATGAATAGAGTAGCGCGCACGATGCACTTCTACAAGAATTTGCTGCATTAAGTCATCTACCCCTGGAACACACAGATGACCCTGACAACGCAAAACACCATCTCCCCCTTAGGAGAAAACCTCTACTTTCAGATCCTTGACTGACTCTTTTAACTTAACTAAACTGGGATCTCTATCTTGCTTTTCTTTCACCTCAAAAACTAGAGATGATTCTAAACTACTCTGAACCCATACATCACCCTCCTCTGTAACCACTAAGAGAACACCTAGTCTAGCAAGCTGATGGACTTATTGAGCTAGCTTCTTCCTATTATCCTCGACATGACCAACACTACCCATAGACAGCCTACTGAGAGCGTCGACCACTACGTTGGCCTTGCCCAGATAATAAAGGACACTCATGTCATAATCTTTCAAGAGCTCTAACTACCTTCTCTGATTAAGATTGAGATATTTCTGAGAAAAGACATACTGAAGGCTCTTATGATCTGTGAAAACATCTACATGAACACCGTATAAGTAATGCCTCCAAATCTTTAAGGCAAAAACTACGGCTGCAAACTCAAGATCATGAGTAGGATAATTCTTCTCATGAGGTTTAATCTGTCTGGAGGCGTAGGCTATGACCTTACCATGCCGCATGAGGATATAACCTAAACCTACTCTAGATGCATCATAATACACTATGAAACCAGCTGAACCATCTGGAAGAGCCAAAACTAGAGCTGAGATGAGTCGAGTCTTTAACTCCTAAAAACTCTTCTCACAAGGGTCTGACCACTGAAACTTGACTTTCTTCTGAGTCAATCTAGACATAGAGGATACAATATAAGAAAATCCCTCAATAAACCATCTGTAATAGCCAACCAAACCCAAGAAACTCCTGATATTTGATAGAGAGATAGGTCTGGGCCAGTTTCTTACTGCTTTAGTCTTTTGAAGATCTACTCTAATGCCATCACCAAAAATGATATGACCAAGTAATGCTACTGACCTTAGCCAAAATTTGCACTTATTCAATTTGATGAATAACTAATAATCCCTGAGAGTCAGAAGTATAATTCTGAGATGGTCTGCACGATTATACTAACTGCATAAATAGACAAGAATATCATCTATGAAGACTATAACGAACATGTATAAGTACTTCTTAAACACACGATTCATCAATTCCATGAAAACTGTAGGGGCATTGGTAAGACCAAAGGACATGACTAATAATTCAAAGTGACCATACCAAGTTCGAAAAGCTATTTTTAGGATTTAACATTCTCTGACTCTGAACTGATGGTATCCTGATATGAGGTTTATCTTAAAGAATTAGCTGGCACCCTGAAGTTCGTCAAATAAATCATCAATTCTAGGGAGAGGATACTTGTTCTTGATCGTGACTTTATTGAGCTAATGGTAATCAATGCATATTCTGAGAGAACCATCTTTCTTGTGCACGAATAAGACTGGTTCACCCCACGAGGACACACTAGGCCTGATGAATCCCTTATCTAAGAGATTATTTAATTATTCTTTCAGTTTTTTTAGTTCTTTTGGTGCCATTCTACATGGAGGGATAAGTATAGGCTGAGTATCTGGAAAAAGATCAATGCCGAAGTCTATTTCCTTTTCAGGAGGAATCCCTAGAAGATCTTTGGGAAAGACATATGAGTATTTACTCACTACTAGGACTGATTCAAGGCTGGAAGTCTCAGAACTAGAATCCTTAACATGAACAAAATGATAGACACATCCCTTAGATATCATTTTCCATGCCCGAAGGTAGGAAATAAGCTGACCTCTGAAAGTGGATACACTACCCTCCACTCTAGGATGGGTTCATTCAGAAATTGGAATTGGACTATTCTATTTTTGTAGTCAAATGTGGCATAGCAGGAATGAAGCCAATCTATACTGAGAATGACATCAAAATCCATCATCTCTAATTCGACTAAGTTTGTTGAGGTGACTTTTTGAAATATCATAACCTGGAAATTCTTGTATACCAGTCGGACTATAATGGTTTTACCCACTGGGGTAGATACTGAGAAGGGCTCCACTAGAATTTCAAGACTGACTCCAAAATCAACTGCTATATAAGGAGTAACAAAAGACAAGGAAGCACCTGGATCTAGCAAAGCGTAAACATGGACATAAAATATCTGTAATGTACCAGTAACTACATTAGGAGAATTTTTTTGATATTTTTTGGACAGGAGAGCATAAAGTTGATTTGGTTGTTGCCCACTAGTAGCACTGAAAATGGTACCCTGCTAATTTGGGTGATCAGTCTGAGCTGAGGAACTATTCTACTGACCCTGAGGAACTAGATAAGGACAGTTTCTAACTCTGTGGCCTGGATTTCCACACCCAAAATAAATACCACTACCTAATCTACAAATACCTTAATGGTGCTTGCCATAAGTTTGGCAAAGAGGATAGGTACGGGCACTACTAATACTTTCCTAAAACTTAGAGCCTGACACTTTATCTTTATTACCACCCCTGAACTTAAGAGCTGGAGCACTAGATGAAGAAGGAGCTGAAACTGATGACTTAGGAAAAAACTGAGAATGATTTTCTCCTTTTGATTTAGGCTGAGCAAAGTTGAAACTACTTGTCCTTGCTCTCTTATTCTACTTCTCCCTCATCATAATCTTCTGCTTTTCTATCTGTTGAGCATGAGTTATAAGCCTGGCTATGTTCATGTCACTATTTAACATCACAGACCTACACTTGTTAACCACACTATCATTTACCCAGAAACAAACTTACTCATCTTGGTCCTGCTATCTACAACCACATAAGGAGCATATCTAGATAATTGAGTAAACTTAAGAGAATACTCTTTCACCGTCATGTTTCCCTTCCTGAGGTTGATGAATTCTAACAACTTAACCTCTCTGATCTCTTTGGGAAAAAATCTATTTAAGAATGCAGTGACAAACTCCTCCCATTCTATAGGCCCTGTATCATCTGGCCTTTCTGACTTCTACTACTTGTACCAACTGTGAGCAACATCCTGCAACTGGTACTCAGCTAGCTATACACTCTCACTAGGAGTAACCCCTATAATTTCAGTAACCTTCTGAACTTGATCGATGAATTCCTGAGGGTTTTCATCTGACTTAAGCCCAAGAAAGGATGGAGGATTCATTCGAGTAAAGTCTTAAATCCTGGATACAGCTGAATTAGCCACTGGGTTAGCCGAAATGATAGCTGGTCGATCATTCTGAGCAACAACTGAATTAGCAAGAGTGGTAAATGTAGCTCAGAACTTTGCATGAGAAATGTGTTTGCCCAAAGGATTTTCGGGCTAAGAGGCTAACTGATTCCCAGATATCTTCTTGGGAGGCATGTTCTGTAAACAAAAGAGAAAGGGATTGAATTGAGAGATTAACTTGAGATTATGCTCACTAGCATGACATGAATACTAAAAACTGGGAAACTATTCCTAAAAAATCTCATAGCCTCCTGTACATAAATGTGGCACGCCACACACCATACACAAGACTCTACTAGATGCGGCTTTTAGACTTCCTAGGACACTATTAAACCTTAGGTTCTGATACCAAGTTTTTAACACCCAAAATTTGGTACCCTAAATGCTACACGGTGCTCATGACCCCAAAGGACTATAAGCTAATCCATGACTAATATCTGTGCCTATATACTGCATGATATATTGTATAATGCAGAAATATAAACTAAAAGGCCATAAGGTTCAAACTGTAACATAATATCTGATAAAATAAAACATCTGGGATGGGGTATAAATACCCAAAATTACTGAAATAACTGTCTAAACATACTATAGTCTGAAAGGGCTCTAAAACATAACTGTCTGAATAAGGAGATAATATGACATATCCCCAACTAACTCCAACTAATAAACTAATTAATGAGATGATAAATAAATGATCATGTCCTCAAAAGATAAGGACTCACTGCTAACTCTGACTGCGGAGACTAGAATGTAATTGATGCTCTGGAGGTCGTACTTCTAAACCTATGGTATAAGACACCATAGCGCAAATACTTCAGTACTTTGAATATACTGGTATGCATGTGAGGTAGGCTGAATACAAAGGGTTTACATACATAATCTATACTAACTGACTGAATAATATGAATGTGATAATACATGCATGAATACATAATAACTATAACTAGAGCTGTGATAACATAATTACTGAGTCTGAGTACTGATAACATGAGATACTAATAACTATATAATTGAAATAACTGATACTGAGCCACTGTATCTAACAGTCTACTTTCTGATAGAACTAGCTGAGTTCTATACTATTCTAAGTTGACTATATCAGACGACCCTGAATTCTGTAGAACTCTCTGAGTTCTATTACTAAGACTAAATGACTGTATCTGAAAGTCTTAATTCTGTAACCGAAACTATGAGAAGTAGTCATCTAAATAACATTCCCCTAACACACCATTATGGCTGAGTTGGGGTCCAATTTGTAACCCTAATTAGAAGGGTGTCAATACCGCGCCACTGATAAGGACAATCTATAAGTAACCCTCATATAATAGGTAACTCTAGTGATAATGGTAGGAACCCTTATTTAACAGGTTAAGCTACCTCATCTACCCTCATATAACAGGCTATGATGTCTCAACCTATGCTGGCTACGTAGTTCTAGAATGCAAGGATTGCTTCTAAGAATCACACCCTCATGTAACAGGTGAGTTCTCATCCTTGGGTTCACTCAGTGCTAATTTATACTCCCATCTGAATAGACACTGAACATGATTAACTGAACTAGACTAGACTGAATTCATGGAGTTATGTTAATTGACAGAATACTATTCAGATTACTGAGCTTTCCTGAGTCACATGATTGACTGGGTTCTATGGACCATGGCTTGACTGAGGATAACATGAATAAATCTAGGAACAAAGCTATATTTTTTGGGTACAAGTACCCCATGACTCGATGGAAGGAAATTTACAAGGCATGACATTCTTGAATGCATGGCCAATCATCAACAGTTCATAATACAATAATTGGAGACATTTCATGGGCATTTGGTTATCATAGCTTGGTACGTGAATAATATAGCATGTATGCATATCATAATTTCATAAGGTTAACTCATGAGCAATCCAACAAACAAATTTCGATACATAAGAATAGCATGGAAGTCATTTTGGATCACAATTTAGCTATGGTGCATAATTTCTATCTTACTAGGCATTTTATCTAACACTTTGCATGCACACATAGGGCATAGGCTTAATCATCAAATTGACACATTATAAATAAATGAATTTATGAATTTCACTCACTTTCTAATGTAGTTTCATGAAAAACACATAAATATTCCAACTTAGGAATCATATAACAAGATAAACATGGTTACAATCAACCCACAACATAAATATCATGATTTGCAATTTGAAATAGGGTTCTTGAGATTTATGGATGAAAGGAATCCTTAAATCAACACAATTCATACCTTAGTTCTTGATTTATCAAAGATTGATGTTCAAATTTTCTTGAAATTGAATCCCCAATTGAAACCCTAGTTTGTTCTTGAGAGAAAACTGAGAGAAACTAGTATATTTTGGGTGAAGAATGGCTAAATCATGTGTTATTGGGTTTAAATAGGGGTGGTAAATTAATTATTTTAACCCTGAATGCGTCTTTTAATTTGGTGAAAATTTTCCAAACTGGACCCCTGGCGCAAAATTTGACAATTGGGAAATAGGAGAATGGCGCGACGCGAAGCCATTGTGTTGCCACTTCGTTTGCGACCTAGAAGTTTGGCGTAACAAGACACTATCGTGGACCCCTACTGGAATTTAATAAATGCCATTTTCTTTTTTGGCACGGTGCGCCACTGTCTAATATGGCGCTATTTTATGACGGTAACTTAACATAGTCATAACTTCTTACCCGGTTATCGGATTTAGGCAAATCTCATATCGATGGAAAGCTTATTGAATTTACCACATGAAAAAAAATTAAAAATATTAAAAATTCCCCATGGAATAAACATCATTCAATTTAAAAAATAATACTAGACATTCTTGGGACGAAATCAGTTAGAAAACTTTGTAGTATTACAGATATAGTTATTGAGATTGGCATTGGTTATTGAGATTGTAAATGGGTTGTGAACCCTCCATAGGTCCTACCTTGGGAGATTTGCTCAGTAGGTGTACACGAAAATTATGTGATTAGCCTGAGCATATCACATTATCATTATATTATCATCACTATATTGTATTGTATCACTAGCATTGTATTATCCTTCTTGGTATGATTGATACAATGTTAGTGTTTACTCTTGTACTTTATTATGGTGTTAGAAATTTATTTGTGATATTGTGTTTTGAGCATTCATTTTACTTCATTGCATTACTTTACATCATCTTATTTGGATTTGGGGTTGGAATATTATGAGACTTGGAGTAAGGCTATGGCTTAATCTGAGAGATCGTCAGATTGAACCTTCAGTAGCATGTTATTGTATATTTATATATTAATTTCTTCTTTGATCCAATAATTTTTGGTTGATATCATGTGATTAAGATTGAAATGTATATATTGTGTAGTGAGTCTTCTGTATAAGTGTTTCTCTCTATCGTGGATCCTGAAGTGGCTAGTGTAGACTCACCTAGGTTATAACACCTACCCTATTCTGGTTATGGCCGTTGACCATTATTTTGGGTTACCCTAGTATGATTAAGCATTATGATAAGTGGTTTGTTGATTGATTTGATACCTTAGGTAGCCAGTGTAGTGGTTTTCACCATTGCTTTGGATTAAGATTGATTATCGACGATGCTTGTTGAGTACATGTGGATTTTTGTACTCACCCTTAATTTTATTTCCTTTTTATTATTTTCCACACCTGGTGTAGGTATTGGATCGAGTAACAATTTGAAGATCATTTCTTGCTGCATTAACATGGAGATCGAGGTTGTGATGGATAGACTTCAAGCTTACTCGAATATCTTCCTTACTATCTTATGCTTACTTTGGCATATAAGATATCTTAGTATACTTGTTACAAATCTGTATTAGAGTCTTGTATTAGTGATAACCATACCCATTCATGTATCGTGAATATTATTTTTTCTATATTTATATTTTGAGTTTATTTATCTTGTCTTTTTCTTCTTTATTCTTAAATTATGTTTTTGGGTTGGGGTGGGCTTACCCGTACTGGAGGGTGCACAGGTGACATCATGTGCGTATTTTGGGTCGTGACAGTTGTAGTGTTGTTAGATTTTTTAATTTTCTTTTCCATTCCCTGGAACTAGTTTTGGTCTTTTCTTGATTTACTACCTATTCTAAAAGGTCATTTGCTTGGACTAGGATTTTGAATCTTGTCTTTCAATATGAGTAGTATTTTCCATTGAAGTAAGGGGTATTTGATAAGTGTCCATCTTAAAGAATTACATTTGGGATTTGGTAATTTGTAATTTAATCTTTTCTCACAAATGTTTAAGCAATAGAGTGTGAGACTTGCATATTTAGATGAGTTAAAATTTTCTCATTAGTTGACTTTCTGTTAGTGTGAGGTCGACCTTCCTACAAGTTAGTTTAATAGACAGGTTGAAGTACATTAGAGTAAGAGAGAGAGATTTTTTATATTGTTTTAAATCACCAATGTGGTGCTTATTCCAGTCCCCTTGGATTACAAGGGTTTCCTTTAGAGATTTATTTGAAACTTGAGATTACAAAGTAGTATCATCTCTTTCTAGGTCTGAATTTACAAAATTCAGTGCTTTGTGTGACATAACCTCTAATAGTTTAACTATTGTTGAAACTATATTTTTATTTTTGTAACAGTTGTAATCAGCTAGATTATAACGTTATATAAAGGTTAAAGTGAGATAGTTGAGTAGTTCCAGTGAAGTTTTGTTATTTTTCTCGTATCTTCTTTTGCCTTTTAAAAATGTCTCTTGGTAGGCTTCTTCTTGATCTAAAATAAAAATCCAATGGAGTTTCATTCACTCAAAGATTTGTAATGATTCCTTGATTAATAATTCATATCAATACACATTCATATTGGATATGTCTGTGCAGGTGATATAATTTTCTTTCTTTCTCATTCTTCATGAGATTCTTCCTTGTACAAAATATTAGTTGATTCTCTTTCATACTTTGTGCTAAGTAAGTTGTACTTGATATTCTTTCCTTGTTAATGAGTGCTAATTTGTGGGATTTCTTACCTGTTAATTGATTTTCTCATAGCTGAATTTATTCCTTCTATATTTATGCTCCATCCGAATTCTTCATTATCTTCTTGACATCCTTGTCTTCCTCCTTAATCTTTATTTTTCTTCTTTAGTTCAAGCACCAAAACTATAATCCAGTGTCATCATTGAAACTATATATATACTAGTATGTATACACTACACATTAAGTATATATTGTATTTGTCACAACCCAATTAGATGTGAGTGACACCCACTCCATTCTCTAGTGGGAGAATCAATAACCATGAGCATTAACCAACACTTAGAGAAAAATAAGAAAACAATCCCATTAATAGTTCAACGATCATCTAGTCTAATAACGTGAGAAAATGTGAAAATAAGTACTAAACAAAAAAAACCCTAAGATCTAAAAGTTATTATACACCAAAATATACTACAATGTCAAGAAGGGGATGCTACCCAAAAAACTATAGGAAAGTGCATAAGTCCAAAGAATGACAGTGTCATAAAATAAAGATTCCATGGTAGCTCAAATAAGCTGTCACCCCTAAAATCTGGATCACATGCTAGAGTCACAAGTGAGGTCTTGCAAGAGCCGTTGGAAGATATATGTTACACTTAATAAAAGCAAAAGCAGGTGTAGTATTAGCACACAAGAACAATAGTGTACTGGTAAGGTCATTTGGCTAATCCAAGATGAGAATATGAACACTTAACCACAACGTAGTACAACAAGTTAATCCATGCTCATTCTAACCTACATCTATCATAACACGTATCAATTAAGCAGCTTAGTATCACAAGCAACATGTCAAGCTATTTACAACCAAGTCAAGTTAAGTCAAAATAAGTCAAGACAAGTTAAATAATTATCAAACATTAAATATATTCCCCTATTCACTCATGGAACCATCGGACTCACTTGAATCTTATTCATGCATGCTATTAGTATCATAATTACCCTCTAGTCATGAAATGCAGGGGATAAATTTTGTCCATGTACAAAAACTCCAAACGAAAGTGTATACCAACCTTACATCACCAATAAGCAGAGAGAATGTTCAAATACTAAAAAATTCCTTATTTAAACATGAGGCAGTTCAAAATAATACAACAAGATAAATTCATTGAATTGACCACACCAAATAACATGCACTAATAAGCCATACTAAGAAGTTAATATGTAACACCCCAGATTTTGGCCTCCAAAAATTTCTTGACTTATGTTCTCACTGCCTAGGTAACAATTCACCTAACAAGTCATAAAGATTCATTATGAGTCGTAGGCAAACCAATGAGGATTGTTCATGATTTTGTCTTGGTCACGAATTTTACTTTATGAGTCATAAAGTGAGGTCATGAGTCATAGTGAGGGACTCATTACCAAACTAATTAGGATGCCCTAGGTTCCTTCCCAGGCTATGAGTCCAGGATAAGATTGTAGCCAGTCATTCTGAGTCGCCACATGACCCATAACGATTGGGCGGTATTTTCCTACACATTTAAGTAAGGGAACTTTGGTCATTTTATCTCATTCCCAATTATAACCCATGACATAAAACCCCCTAAGTCACCCCATAAATCCTCATTATCCAATCAAAGATACTTTCTCTTCTCTCAAACTCTCCAAGCAAGAACAATTAAGGTTTTCAAGGGATTGGGCATTCAAGCTTCCAATTTTGGTTTTTGTTCAATTTTCTTGGTATCTCAGGCATGTATATCTTCCCTAAAGCTTGTATTTTATTCATGGAATGAAATGGTTTATAATTATATGGTTTTAATATTTGGTTTTGGAATTTAGGTTTAGGGTTTTGGAATTTGGGTTGAGGGTTTTGGATAGTTATTATTTAAATGGTGTTCGATGATTTTACATGCATTGTTTATGCTATATTGATAGATTTTGGAATGTTTGGGTGCATGGTCTTGGTGAATGGAATGGGGGTCATGGATTTCCTCAAATTGATTTGATGAACTTACGGGGTTCGTGGGTTCCCCCAAATTTATGGATCTTGGTAATGGAATTGGTAATAACCTTAAACCACCTTATTAAATTAGCTTTGAACCATGGATATATGCATAATATAATCACTTTTGAAACTATGAGATTTCATAAAAAGGTAAATAGAATATAAATGGTTTTAAAAGGCCTTTATGGTCATGAATTGATTTTAAATAGAACCTCAAGGGTCATGGATTCCCCCAAGTTGGTGAATAATTGGGTGTTGGTGGTCGTGGATTCCCCCAAGTTGATAGATAATTGAAAAGGCATAATGATATTAGATTGCAAGCGTAATTTGTAAGACAATACCAATGATATATTCCTTTATGGATGATTCTTAGGATAATGAATGGTAATGTGTAAACATTTTAATTGGGCTTAAAAGAGGGTTGTGTAGTTTTCCGTGAAGGTGGAGGTCCCGAGGGACAGATACTGGAAACCCACAATTATCGGCATGGGGGTTGGTCTTAATGACCATGGGCATGTATCAGTTACATACACTCTCTCTCTCTCTCTCTCTCTCTCTCTTTATATATATATATATATATATCTTGGAATGGTGTAGGGTCATGGATTCCTCGACCTTTCTTGATACCTCCGATTCATATGGCTAACGTGCACTGAGGCCCTTCTGGTAGGGGAGCCAGATCTATATAGCCCGTGGGTGTCTCTATAATGGTTAAAGCTACTTAGTCTAGACTAATGTTTTAAATCTCACTTTAACCCCTCTTCCCTATCCCGATGCTATATATATATATATATGTATATATGTATATATGTATATATGTACATATGTATATGTATATATGTATATGTGATTGTGCGCATATGGTTTTAGTTGGATTTAGACTTGGCATTATTTTATCCCTTTTCCTGAGTTACATGGTAGTGCTCGCCCTGCTAACCATCCCCTAAAGCTATATTCCCATGCAACGCAGGGTTTAAAGACACTTCTATTTCCTTACACAGTGGTAGGTGATTTCTGGATTGTTCATGGATCAGTTTTGAAGTGATGAGCTTTCATTATCTATAAGTCCCTTATTTCATGGTCTTGTCTTTACATATGTCATAGACTATATTTTAGATTCCTTTTTGGCTAAGGTCGGGGGCATGTCCCTACTTAGGTTGATGTTTGGT